>NC_142931.1:129672516-129762516 GCF_046866305.1 Octopus bimaculoides
GTTCGTTTCCCCATCTAGACTTTAAAGAGGCCATAGGCCAACAATCTTGGGGTCTGATGATATGCCATAAAGATACATTTTATGGCGAGAAACCCAGGGTAACCCTATAAACAAGCATTCTCCTGTATAATATATATATATATATATATATATATATATATATATATATATATATATATATATATATATATATATATATATATAAAACTTACTTGCAAGGATGACACGTGCGTTCGATCATGTAATAATACAAATAATATGTGAGTATATGCATGTATATACGTACATGGATGTACATACCTACATCTACATGTATATATAAATGCATATCTGGGTACAGGACGTTACAAAAAAAACGTAGACAAAATGAGAAACAGGACATAAACAGAGCACAGAAGGCACACAGGCCACATCGAGAACATTTCCTTCATCAGCTGCCACCATTCTAAAACTAAGCATGTTTGTCCCCAAAACTTAGCAGTTCGGCAAATGAACCCGATAGAATAAATACAAGGCTTACAAAGAATAAGTCCTGGAGTCGATTTGTTCGATTAAAACCCCCTTAAGGTGGTGCTCCAGCATGGCCACAGTCACACGACTGAAACAAATAAAAGAAAAAGAATAACATTTCAGAACTCTTTGAAGATCTCCAAAATGTAAATGTATTGAATTTAAATGTAACACAAAGAATCTGTAACGAAGCGGTGACGTTTCCGCAAATCAGTAACGTCTGCACTTTAGTTGCTAAACATTGATTATGATATTGTTTGCATTTTCATATCATCAAAAGTAACGGTAGATGAAAGAAGTCGGTGTATGACTATATCTGTCACTATAAAAATAGAAACAGGACGTTTTAAAGCAGGATTTTTCTGATGGCGTTGATGTTTGAATTACATTTATTAGTTAAGTTGTCTGATGCATTAACTTAAAAGACATCTAAGCTAAATGCCGTCTCTCACTGATGACAGAATTAAGTAAAATAAGTAGATCGTCCTGACGCTAACAATTTCTTTTTGACTTTTGGCTATTTATCAAATAATTTCCAATTCCTCCATATTATGTCTCAGAGACCTATTGATTCGTGACAATACCTTCATAATAAGAATCCGTTGATGTTTCATTTCCTGTTTCAAGACTAATCAACTAGATTGCAGTAGTTGTCAAAAGTTCAGGTCGCATCTAATAAAAACTAATGATACATACGTAGCTTAAGAGCTGTGTGGAACGTGTTCATGTGGCTTAAGCATATATCTCAAATATTGGCAACACTTTAATCACAGTGGATTCGTATTCAACACAGATTGAAGCATTTGTATATCCAGATCATACAACTGAAGTAGTAAAAAGTAAATTGAATGAAGTGAAAGGATCGTGCGATGCGAGGTGACGAGAATAGCTCTTTAGTACATCACACGGTCGATACAATAAGTATATGATTTGAATGGCACACATAAGTGCCAGAGGAAAAAAAGGAGACACAACGCGTAGAATGATTAAGAGAAGATCGTGTGCGTCATGTATACAGAATAACAGACAGGCCGTCATGAGAACAAAGGCATGTGTGCGTGTAAGCGTAGATGTATGCGCATGTTAAGAACATATAAGAAGGCCAATGAAGGAGACAGTGAAAGAGTCTATAGCCATCGAAGTGAGAAGAAAGTTCATGTACACAAGAAAGAGAATACCAGTTCGTAGTCAATTGTACACGGTAGTTGAAATACTGTATCGAAAAGTCTCGGCCATGATACTTACTAAACGCAGGTCTGATGACACATAACCTCTGTCTCAGCAAGGTAATTCCATGTAGGGAGCTGAACTCTGGGTTATTTATAAGCTTGTCAAAAAATTCTAGAATATTCTATGCAACATTTCGGTGCGAAAATTAAACCATTCATTTTGTTTCTCACTGCCCTACAAAATGTGACGTTAAATTATGCCAAAACTGATTGGCTAGAAAAAATGTAAGTAAACTGGTTAATATAACTAAATACTGAATTATTAATCACTAGAAGCATTTATCTCTAGTCAATACTGCCAAATATAGTAATATTATTCGCCAGCAGTTTTGACTTTTGCAGTTAAACAGTTCAAGTTCGAATTCAAGAAAGACTATCTATAATAAATTAAAAAGGATGATCGTCTTTTGCAGTTTGTCGCTATTGAGTAATTAGCACCGTTAATTGTTAGAGATACACAATGAATGCCTGTAAGTAAAACACCTTGCGCAATGGTTAATACTTATTCTGCAAATACAGCCTAATGGCGATAGTGTTGATCTTCAAGAAGTGGTTACATAAAGTCCACAAATCAGATCAGAATTGTAGGAAGATGTGAAAAGCCTAATGCTGATAATGTGGTTCTCGTGAATTAGTAGCATCAAGTGCATGGTTTGAACGAAATGTTAAAAGCCTAAGGAGGAAAATATGATAGTTAGGTAGTGATTTGTACATGGCCTAGCTCTCATAGTTTGTTTCCATTATTAAACTCAGCTAACCTACATATTAACTATCAAAACAGCAATTCCAGATGTAGCAGAAATTATTAACACTTCCTCCTATTAGCCTAATTCATTTCTTATATGAAATTTCAGCAAAGACTGAATTGAGCCAACAATCTCGTCTTGACGCTTTGCATTGGCTAAAAACTGGCCAATCAGTGCGGCACCCCAGCAACTTGTCTCGGAAGTTTTATCTCAGCCTATGGTTGTTTTCAAAATCTGTATCATATTTGCAGGCACAGTCTCTAATTGTCATAGCGGACTAACCTAGTATATACGCAACTCTCTCTCTCTCTCAATTTTCACTGACGTTTTTAGCAAAGAACTTCAGTTTCAATTTTAACATACTAGTTGAACATAACCCGGAACTTTTAACTGCATTCTGTTAATAAATGCTTCTACATGAAAAGAATCTATTTTTTAGGAAAGAACATTCGCGAATTTTTGCTGTAAAAACTATTAGATCGATGTGTTTTTAATAAATAAAAAATATCGTATTGCAAATCCATCTTTCCTGCCCTATGGGTAACTTTCAATCGTCCCATTTTCCATCGAGTTAAAAATTTCTTCGTTAAAGTTGTACAAAGCTACAGTTTTCTTTCAGGTTGTTACATTCATTATTTGAATATTGTTATACACGCGAGATTTATAGGGTCGCAGAATAAGTGTTTTTTATTCATTAACGTAATGTCGGGATCCTTTCAGTTTGGCTGCCACTTTTCAATTTTTTCGATTTTTGATCCAATTGGTTTCATATTTGATGTTTTGATGTAGTTTTGTATTGAACTAATTTTGGATCTTTGGGGTTTGACGGGCAACATTTTTTTTTGTAGTGTTTTTGGTACCGAAACACTTTCAAACTTCGAATATTTGTATATTTTGTGGTATAGAACAGATAAAAAATTTGTATTCGAAGTTATTTTATGTAAAAAATTGTCGTATTTCGGTAATTTCAACCAATCACTGACGTCTATTGAGGTGAAAACAATTAATGCCGTAACGGTGTCATGGGATCTTTTCCCTTGAATAAAATTAGTCCCGTTGTTTGTCAACAACTACCCGTGTTACTCTTATTAATGACATCGTTCGTGCGTTTGTACTGGTTTTAGCTTTAGGGTTTTAGGGTTAGGGTTCGGGTTTTAGAGTTAGGGTTAGTTTTAGGATTACGGTTAGGGTTATGATTATTTTTGCCATAACCTTAACTCTAACCCTATAACTCATAACCCTAACCCTAACCCTAACCCCAACCCTAACCCTAAAACCCGAACCCTAAAACCCGAACCCTAACCCTAAAACCCTAAACCTTTACTAGGGAATAATGATATAATTAAACAGGGAATAACACACTTGACACCGAACAGCAGTAACTGTATTCAGGTGAATAGACGTCAGTGATTGGTTGAAATTACAGAAATACGACAACTTTAACATGAAATAACTTGCGATGTACAATTTTTTGTTAAGAAGGTTAAGAGAAGAAGTTGTTTTATATGACACATTCTACTAGTGTCCCAAGTTTGAAAGTGTTTCGTTAAGAAAACAAATGTTGCCCGTCAAACCCCAAAGATCCTTAATTTTTGCTATAAATCTATAAATAACGAGTTAACTTTAAAGTTTAGAAATTTTGGGCAATTTTAATCAGTCGAAAGCCACAGACATATAGCTGCCTGTTTCCATAGTAACAAGCCAAGCTGTTACGGAGCTGCTTACCCACGTAGTCATCTTTCGTTTATTAAATGCTTAAAACATAGGGGGTCGTGATATGTGTTAAAATTAATAGCTAAATAGGCCTTATATCACACACCAAGATATTTTTAGTTAGTTTTTGCATAATCGTATGAATTCTATGTGTAGAATACAAATTCACAAAAATTTTCTGAAAATTCCAAAAATTAAATAAATATATGGCATGCATAAAGCAGAATTCTGCCAATATTTAATTTGTTTATAGTTGACATGTGCAGTCAGGCATAAAATGATAGCTTCCAAATCCTGTTTTCTGACTGGGTAAAAATGATAAAACTTTAAACTTGTGTAACTTTTTTTCAAAAAATTTTCTGGGAAAAGTGAATTAGCCCCTGAGATTCAACATGGAAAATTACATCAATACACCAAATTTTAAAATTTCCACAAGCACAGCCAAACAGAAAAGATCCCAATGTCACATTAAGAAAACAGGAGAGTCAGAAGGGCTAATACTTTAGTGCAGTGTTTTACTCAATTCTTCATTGGTAGTACACAGTTTTAGGTAGACTGCATGTGATAACAAGATCAACCACATTAATTTTTATTTAAATTTTCTTACATTTTTATTATGTCGCATCATTTATTTTTGTATTTGTACACAATAAGAATTTAATGAAACAACATTCATGAAATAAAGAAAATAATAGAGCAGAATGGATTTTCTTTAATATTACTTCTATAATATCATGAAAGTAGTTCATAGTTACTGATGACAAAATAAGTAGAAAGAGTTAAAATTACTGTATATAAGCAACGTGTGTGTTTGTGTATGATTTGACATTATAGTCAAGGTTGCTAGATTTTTATTGAATACGATACTAGCATGCTAAGTAAGAAAAGTGAAAGCGGGAGAGAGATCAACTTTCCTGAGCAGAGAGACAGCTTTGTGTGGATTGCTGAATGGTTCTAGTTAATTTACCTAGAACAATGTAAGTTATGTCATTCATTGGAGTTGTTTGTATATCATATTTGGATAATCTTATGTCTTTATTTACTCATAAAATGTTTGGTAGAAAACTATAACCAATATTATATACTACTATACAATACTGGATAAAATACTGATAACAAAAATACCTCATTCCAGATAACAATTCAAGCAATATAAAATTAATATTAGAGAAACAGAATTACAGAATCATATGCAGTTATTGTGTATATTTTCACTAAGTTGTCATATAGCTTTTGACTAATCTTAATGTTTCTTGCTATTCCAGGTCACTCATCATAAACAATATCCTGAAAATACTACCTTTGTATATTCCTACTTTGAAAGCAGAGGTGGAAAATTTCCAAAGACAGTTTTCTTTGGTTTGCAGTATTTAATAAAGCGATGGCTTGTGGGTCCTGTTGTGACTAAAGAAAAAATTCAAGAAGCTAAAGAAATTTATAATTTACATTTCGGGCAAGATTTATTCAATGAAGAAGGTTGGAACTATATCTTAGAGGTTTGTTATTAAAGTTTGCATATTTTCAGTAGTTACAAATTTCTTGACATTATATATATATCAAAAAGTGTTAAATTTGTAGTATTACTCAATCTAAACAAAATATAATGATAATTTATAATGAAAATAGTGTTTTTCATTGCTTCTGTTATAAATGATTAGTCCAAATGATTGTACTTATGTAAGTAGAAGAGACGAACAATTTGCTTAATTTAAGATAAATTATATTTAATGTGTCACTGTGATTATGTGATGAGAATGAGATTTATCTGTTGATAGTTGATAATGATGAAATATGGTAAAAATTAAGAAAGATTTGGTGGACAAATAAATCTTTGTCATGTATGTCTGAAGGTTATATAAGTTGTTTAACTAATCTATCATAAGATTCTTCAGCATTAGAAGACAAAACTTATGCTGATGTCATTTTGTATCTATGTACAAAATGATAATTTTAGACCAACATAACTGATATGTGAAGATTAATATTTCTTGACTATTCACTTCTGATAGTGAGCTTTGTAGCTGTAATATATAAATTTCCCCCTTTTTATATTATAAAAAGCTCTCCATCTTCACTATTTTGTTATTTTACTTCTTTAGCACAATGCTTCAATTTATAACTACACTGCTCTTGTATAATTAATATTCATAGTTTTATCCTGGGTAGACACTGTCTACCTTATCTAGTTAGAGGAGATGTCCTTAAATAACTACCTACTTTTACCCTCACATAATGATAAAGTTGCCAACAACTACTAGGTATAGTAGCTGGGAAGGCATTTAGCAGTAAAACCCTTGCTAGAAGAAAATCTGGTGACTTTTCTTATTGTTGTGTATGCCATAAGGCAAGAAACCTCGACAGAAGTGAGATGATTTGTGACCAATCCAAGCCATGTGAATATGAAAAAAAGGACATAAAAATGATGGTTATTTATTATTATACAGGAGTATCTACTTCTATTAAAATATTACTCTATACAACTTCTGCTATATAAAATCCTTTAATAAGAGATAAGTAATTTGTAAACCCTTTAAATAGAATAACCCTACATTTGGTACAGTTCCTATTCAAAGGGTTTGCAGAGTGTATAACAATATTGAAAAGCCTAGCTAAACAGTGAAAGCACTTTTCCATACTATAAGGTGGTTACAAATTCTCAGACTATTCAAAGACACTTCTCATCAATAATTGCTTATTGATCTTATCTTAAGTGGCTAAATAAATGTTACTGCTGCAATATTCAGGTGTTTTGTGACAGAGATTTTCATACTTCTCACACTGATTTCCTCACTAAATGTTTAGTATTAAAATCAAATATTAATACATAAATGACTAACTGGAGATTCCACTATGTATTGTGAAAAAGTTGGAATATTTTCTTCGTGTAGCAGCTGCAATTAGTATTTTATTTCCAACTCCATAGCAACGTAAATCCTGATGAGAAAAGCTAATATTAATATTGATTAAATCTAAATGTAGAATTGCCATAACTTTTATTTGACTTAATTCTCTTTATTACAAACCAACTCCTTCCATAAACATAAACACAAAAGAGAAAGTAAATAGGAAGTTTGGATGTTCAAGCTTTTATAAAAGTAATTTGTGCTGTAAATAAAGGTGATTCCAACAGGAAATCAAATGGTCTCAGACTCAGTTCACCCACCAACATTTTATTACTTATTAATGTTTTTAATGAAAAGGTTTGGCTGACTATTATATAGAAATTTCACCTGCTAGTTATTAGTTGAACAAGATATACTAAAGCAAACATTTCTCTATTAATAGCTAAAAACAACAGTTTTCAGAGCAATATTCATGTATATTTATATAATAACACCCACCTACATTTAGATTACGATAGTTATGCATCGACCATGACATACTTATTCCAGTGTGTATTATGGAAAGTTTCTCAAAAGCTGTTCTTCACTCCATGCTTTACCAGTTACACATAATTTAACTGCAGCCAAAAGGATCTCCAGTTGTCATAGAAACCATGCTGGGGAGCCTAGAATTACCTGTGTTCTAAAACTGTATCATTCCAGTTAATATATTATCTTCATGTTGAAAATTATTTATGGGTCTTTCTGTGAAGACATTTGTGTTCTGTTTTATGTGACATACAATAGCATAATAACTAGTTATTCTCAATTAACTAAAATTACTGTCAGGTGATTGACTTTAATATTACCATATATTATTACATCCTAGTCAGTGTCATAGTATTGATAGCCACTTTAGGTTAAACTACATCATTAAGTACCTATTATTTGTAAAAACCCTTTGAAAAAGGTAATATTAATTTCTGTACATTCAGGCAATATATCCACCAAAAAAGTATTAGATGATTGATTTCATTCAAAATTAATATTTGCAAAAATGTGATATTTCAAAATAGATATAATAATTATTAGCCTAAATTGGTTGCTTAATTGGCTGGATTTTTATCCTCTTCAGTTGGTATTTAGTGTATTTCTAGGTACAGCTGTTCCTAAGGTTTAAATCTTTCTGAGGTTTAAATTTCTGTATTGTTGTTATCACTTCATACCTGTTTTTATAGTCATCAAGATATGAATGTTTGTGTTGAATACATGTTGGAATACATGAAAGAAGTTTAGGAAATTATTATTATATTTTTAGACTGTGTAAAAAGTAGGTAGATTTATGAACATGTCAGAAATATCCCAAGTAAAGAAAAATGTACTGTTATATATATTATAGGGAAGAAACTTTGAGTAACTGTCAATAAATACATGGAAATTGTTGTTAAGTATGAGATGATGTAGTTATAATAAATAATCTTTTATGATTATATATAGTGAAGAGATTGAATGATGACTATAGTAAGTGAAGCAGTAAACCTAAAGATAATGATGATGACCAAATAATCCATAATTATGAAGCAACGTGTTCCAAAATTTTTAAGGTGATAGAGAAAAGTAGCTTCATTGGCTTCAAATGTTTCCAGTAGATCAAAGCAGACTTCTACTCTTCTCTCCTTCAAATTACATATCAATTGCCAAGACATTTTCTGAAACCCAAAATATTCCATCATCTTCTGTAAAACATTGTGACCATAGTTCATGGCTTGTGACTCATCCATCTGCACAACTCAGTTCATCCTCTTACCGGTAGTTCAAGCTCGTCACAGTTGATGGTCTCTTACTGTGCAGTGTCTTCAATACTGGTTTCTC
Source organism: Octopus bimaculoides (assembly GCF_046866305.1). Taxonomy (NCBI): domain Eukaryota; kingdom Metazoa; phylum Mollusca; class Cephalopoda; order Octopoda; family Octopodidae; genus Octopus; species Octopus bimaculoides. The sequence continues at coordinate 129,681,409 of NC_142931.1, forward strand.
CTTCAAACTTCTTCATCCATCTTAAACTACATCATGCCAATTCAGAGTTCATCTATGTCTTCCACACTCATCTCTGAACATAAAAAAAAATCTTACTATCACTTATAAACAACACATACTTCTGTGCAGATAATATCATGCTTCACTGCTTTTTCCATAGACATCATTCATATATAGCTTAGGCACTTCATGCTATGTACACAATACCTCCATGCACATAAACCTCAAAAACATCCTCTAGTAGGTGCATGTCAGCTTGGTCTCACTTAATAGCATTAATGTGCACTCCTTATTAAAGCTTGTACCAGTTGGTACATAATTAAAGCTTGTACCAGTTGGAGTGATCCTTGAATGCTCCCTCTACCACTTAAATGCTGTCTAGGTAAGACCATCTCTGCTTTAGCTATGCTAGTAGTCAATACAACCCCTTAAATACATTTGCCACACTACTTCTTTCTTACTCATGAACAACACACAAAATATATGACCTACATTAACACACAGTCCACATGAACAGTACTTTACAGCTGCTGCAAGCGAAAACAATTCAAGTGATACATAATGGGAATTTTGGATTCTACATAATAATGGAAGTAGTTTGTTTATTTAGTGTTTTACATATTTCTATGTTGGCTTGAGCTGTAATGCTGAGCATATTTTGACGTTAGCATATGAGTTATTGGTATGTCTTTTTATAATTGGTCACCTTCTTTACTGTTTAACAGTCAACCACCTTAAATTTAAAACCACTGAATCAATTATTTTAAAATCAAAGTATATATATATATATATATATATATATATATATATATATATATATATATATATATATTAATGTCTTAAAATTTATTGAGAAACAAATGGCCGCACAACTGATTCAATCCATATTTGTAAGAACTTTCTTCTAATCCTGATGCAAAAAACTGACCAACTTTCCCCTTGATAAACAAAACAGGTTTTACTTTGTCACTGCTATGAAAAGGACATCCTGGTACATGTTCTTTGGTTATTTAGTATTGTGGCCAGCTATTTTGTGTGTGTGTGTGTGTGTGTATGTGTGTGTGCATACACATGAAATAGGTGGTAACACATTCTTGAATAACCAAGAATATACATGTATATATGTATTTATGTGTATATATATATATATATATATATGTATGTATGTGCATATATATATATATATATATATATATATATGTATATATATATATATATATATATATGTTTATATATATATATATATACATATATATATATATATATATATATGCACATACATACATATATATATATATATATATATATATATATATATATATATATATATATATATATATATACATATACATACATATATATATGTTTTTATATATATATATATATTTTTTTTTTTTTTTTTCTTAGAGTCTTGCTAGAAAAACAGGTTATTCTTGTTTTATTGATTTCTGATATTCAAATATTTATTAGTCAGTTTTATTGCACCAATTTTGCTTTTATAAACTAGTAATAAAAGTGATTTGAATTCTTTTTTATTACTGTTGTTACTGATGATATTGGAATAAGCCCATCTAACTTTTCTGTGTTCAATTCATGGTAGAGCGAATTTTACATTTAGTTCTTTCAGAAGTTTTTAAAATAAGAACTTGTAATAGGTGCATGTGTGACTGTGTGGTTAAGAAACTTGATCCCACCCATGTAGTCCTGCATTCACTGTGGTACCTTGGGCCAACCCATACCTTGCAAGCAGATTTGGTACAATGAAACTGAAAGAAACCCATTGTATACACACACACACACAACTTATATACAAACATATATATATATATAAATAAATAAATAAATAAATAAATAAATATATATATATATATATATATATATATATATATATATATATATATATATTTATTTATATACACATATACAGGGCGTCCCAAAAAGATGTATACACACTTTAAATAATCATAAAGTAGGTGTTTATTAAAATACATTTCATTTTCAAAATTTAATAGAATCTATAGACATTATTTTATTGTTTTGTCAATGCTTGTTTTTCAAACTGATGTCCATTTTGGTCCAGGCACTGCTGACAACGCAAAGCAATGGAATTGCAAATATCACGAAACAATTCGTTTGATATTTGTGTGCATTCTAGTTCAATGGCTGCTCTCAAATCAGCGACTGTCACAGGTTTCATAGCATAGACTTTGTCTTTTAGGTATCACCATAAAAAAAAAGTCTAGTGTTGTGAGGTCTGGTGAACACAGAGGGCATTCAATGAAACCCCTTCATCCAATCCACATGTTTGGCAGGATCTCATGAAGGAAGGATCTAACATAGTGATGGTAGTGTGGGGGTGTCCCATCTTGCTGAAAATAAAACTCCTCATCTTCAAAGTCTTCTCTAATGCTTGGCATGACAGACTGTTGCAGCAAGTTCAAGTAAATGGGACCAGTCACAGTAGCATCAAAAAAGAGTGGTCCAATTAATCCTCTTGATGATAAGCCACACCACACTGTAACTCCTGGTAAATTAATAAGGTGTTCCACCATAACATGCGGATTCTCAGGTCCCCAGTATGTGTGCAAATGTGGCGGTTAATTGAACCATTTAATTTAAATGTGGCCTCATCACTCCACACAATCTTTGTTGGAAAGTGTTCATCTTCTACACATCATGCCAAGTACCACTCACAATACTGCACTCTTTGGTCTGGATCATCATCATTAATAGCATGAACTAACCTTGGAATGTAACTTTACCATTGACAATGCTTCAAAATGATTGGACAGACGAATTTGGAATACCTACCTCATGACACGCTTGCCACACAGATTTTCTTGGACTTTAGTGATTCGTTTCCAGTACTCTTTCTTGCTTTGTGTGAGTTGTTGATGTTTGTGGTCTTCTGGAATGCTTCTTGTGGACATTCTGAACAGGTCCATTGGCTTCAAACTTATCTCTAATTCAAGACTTGCACTAAGAATAAAACCAAGGTAAAATTACTACCTGCTTTTATAACAAGTTGATGCTGGTAGTTTATCCTGCCCCACCTCCAACTTTTAGTTCATGTAATTGAAAAAAAAACACATTATTTATGGGATGACCCAATGTGTGTGTGTGTGTGTGTGTGTGTGTGTGTGTGTAATATGTACATATTTATACATGTGCTTGTATGTGCTTGTGTGTCTAGCCTTGACATTATGTAATGGCAGTAAATGGGTATGACTGTCAGACAAGTGATGTTGTTTGTTTCCAGTCATCCATGGAAACATGTCTGGCCATGGGGAAATATTACCTTTCTTGGAAATAGGGCAGGGTTGACAATGAGAGTATCCAGCAGTAGAAAATCTGCCTCAACAAATCTCATCTGACCCATGTAAGCATGGAAAATAATCATTAAATGGTGATGATAATATATAATATTAGATTCTTATTGCTTTTGCAGTAACTGCTAAAGTCAGTTCAGTTTGTCTTAGATCTATATAGGTTAACAACAATAAACGTTTTTCTACAAGTCTTTAGTATCTAGGTGTAACACATTAAAGATGGGGCTATAAATAAATGGGTTCAGGCGGAGAACGTATAAAATCAACCATTCAGATTGTAGGAGTGGTAGGTGAGATAGAAAGATAAATCTTGGCAGTAGTTAAGCTTGTAGAAAGTTGGTGAGTTTATCCAGTAGATGGACTTAAATTGTAAACTAAAATGTGTGTGTGTGGGGGGAGAAATGTTTTGGATGTGTCAGCAACACTTCAGGTAAAACATTCACTAATGCAGTAATGTTAGAACATTGGAAAAATTGCCTGACAGTTTTTGTTCTGTCCTTCTGCATTGTGAGTTCAAATCATACCAAGATCAGCTTTGCCTTTCATTCTTTCAGAGTTGATAAAGTAAAGTACCAATCCAATGTGGTGAGTTGGTGAAACTGTTTGGGGATCTGGCAAAATGCCATTTGGTATTTGTTGCAATTCTCTATATTCTAAGTTCTTGTGTAGTAGACTTAATCTGTCCAGTTTGAAACCAACAACACCAGGTCCATGGATGCTTTTAGGAGAGAATACTGCAAATATTCAAAGTAGGTCTCTGGTTTAAGGATAACTTCCTTCCTTCCTTCATTAGACGTCCTGAAAATTAAGGGTTAGGTGTACTGTACCCCCCCCCCCCTGACTAAGCTGTAAAATATACAACTTTGTATGTAGTGAACATTTGCTAAAAGCTGATGGATTTTCTTGTCCTTAATAAGGGCCTGGAAAATCTTTGTGATACAACTTTGTTTATATTACCTTAGTCTAAATGTCATGAAAGATAGTGAAAGATAGTAAATAATGGAATTTATAGGTTGTGTTGCAGTTTTATCTGTGTGTTGCTCATGGTTAATGAGCAACTGCATGTTGGTCATGACTAATGAAAAGCATTTTAAAAAATAAGTCGGGTGTGATTCAAGATAAATTTGCTTGCTATTTTGCAGGCCAATCAGCTAAATTGTAAGCTACACCATTGGTTCAATTGTATTTCAATTGTTTCTTTATAGATAATATGTGCATATAGTGACTAATATGTTGTGGCTATTTGTGTCATTATTGTTTATCTCTAGATCTGATGACATTCAGAAGATTTATGATCACAGCTGTTTCAGTCATGATTGTTCTGTATTTTATTCAGACATAGTGAATCTAGTATTATGTTATCCAGTATTTGCATTTTAAGGTAGTAAGGTGAGATTTGAAGAAGGTTTGGTCGTCATCTCTAGCAATATAGATTATCACACAGAGGCTCTATTTGTAGTTATGTTTTCTTGGGATGCATAATTTTGATACTCTTGAATGAGACTAGGTTATTCTATTCATGTTTTGAGTTGTTTAGTTTGTTGTTGTTTAGCTCCAGGTTGTTGTTGTTGTTGGCACTCCGTCGCTTACGACGTCGAGGGTTCCACTTGATCCGATCAATGGAACAGCCTGCTCGTGAAATTAACGTGCAGGTGGCTGAGCATTCCACAGACACGTGTACCCTTAATGTAGTTCTCGGGGATATTCAGCGTGACACAGTGTGACAACGCTGACCCTTTGAATTACAGGCACAACAAAAACAGGAAGTAAGAGTGAGAGAAAGTTGTGGTGAAAGCGTAGAGCAGGGTCCGCCACCATCCCCTGCCGGAGCCTCGTGGAGCTTTAGGTGTTTTCGCTCAATAAACACTCACAACGCCCGGTCTGGGAATCAAAACCGCGATCCTATGACCGCGAGTCCACTGCCCTAACCGCTGGGCCATTGCGCCTCCACAGCTCCAGGTAAGCTCTAAACAAATAGGCAGATTTATGAGGTTAGAATTGCTCCAACTGTGACCATCTAGTTTTCTCTCTTTTTTTTGTGTGTGTTGTTTTCAGTAAGTGTATCTAGAGTTACATTATTTGAGTCCATTTTTAAAGATAAGCAGGTTGTGATTTCAGTGAGATTTAGCTGCTATTGAGCAAACCATATAGCTACATTAAAGGCTTCATCACTGGCTCAATTGTGCTTAAAATCTTTTTTCGTGGATAATGAGTGCATCTACTAAGAATTAATGCAGTGTCTGTATATGAGGTCTATTTACTGAGAAAAAAATTCTGAAGTTTATCCTGATGCTGTATAATTTTGTAAACAAACAATGAAAGGTCTTCTGAATCTGATGACTGAGATGTATATATTTACATATCTCTTGCCCCTTTAGTTTACATTATCATCATCCTCATCATCATTTTAATGACTACTTTTCTGTGTTTGCATGGCGATGATATAATTTACTGAGGCAGATCTTCTATAGCCAGATCCGTGCCAGCACCACGTAAAAAGCACCTGTACAAGTGTCACGTTAAAAGCACCTTTGCTGACGTCATGTTAAAAAGCACCTGTGCCAGTGCCATGTTACAAAAAACACCTGTCAAACTTATATTGTGATGATAGGATTGTTTATTTTTAGAATGACACTGTTAACCCTTTTGTTACCATATTTCTGTTGAGAGGCTCTGTATTTCTTTCAATTAATTTTAGATATAACAAAGAATTTAGTAATATAATTTATTATCAAACTAGTGTTAGGAACATAAATTGTGACTAAGGTTTTGTGGAAGATTTTAATTCAGAACTTTTGAAAACAAGACATTTATACTGCCAAGCCAGAGGAGATTTCAGCCGGGTTGGTATCAAAAGGGTTGAGTAAGAATGAGTGGCTGGATCTGGCTAGTTTGAACATTAAACAGGTAGAATATATAGGTCAGACATGGCCAGTTTAATTTCTAAAGGGATAAGTGTTGTTGATAAACACCAAAGCTCTGCATTATCCCCCAGTTATCACTTTAATGCTTAACTACATTTTTACTTTTCATAATATTACTTACTAAGTAAAAATACAAATGGGTAAGTCCCAAAGCAGATACATTTTGGTAATGACTTGACACCTTGACACCCCATGTTTCTGCTTTCAAATCCACTTAAATCAACTTTACTTTCCATCCTTTTATTGTCAATAGTATAAGTACCAGTAATACATTGAAGTAAATAACAATGGACTTTTCTTCTTACCATAAAATATTGGCCATGAACCAATTTAAATGAGAGCTTTATTGTGTAGTGAACCAATAGGGAATCAAAATATAAGACCTGTCATATGTTTGTGTTATGACCAGTACAAGAATGCAAGAACTAAGGTCTATGAGTTTGATGGTTCCCTAACAGAAGAAGATAAGTTAACCACTTCTACAGACAGCTTTAGTGACTTCGTAATGTTTAAGATGTGAAAGGAAAGGTCAGAGACTCATCTTATCTAACTGCCTCAGCAGGAAACAAAGGGATTTTTCTGTCTCTTTATAAATGTTAGATTATATGGTGCCTATGTAAAAAGTAGGATATCATGTGGTCTGGAAACTGGGGTTATGTCATCTGAGTAAAGTAATGATTAGAGATGAATGACAACTTTAGTCTGTTGCAAATTGGACATAGAAACTTTGTGAGAGTGATTTTAAGAATGCAAGTGGGAGACAACTTGCCAAAACTGAAGTGTAAAATGATGAAAATAATGATGACAATGATGATGATGATGATAGCAGCCACAGTGACAATGGCATCAAAAATGATGAAAATGGTGGTGATTATGGTAATTATTAAGATAATCATGATGTGAGAGATAAATTTTGTTGTATTCCTAATTATCATGACTTTTTAAATATGAATACTTATACTTATTTCCTGTTTTGGTATGTTAGGAACATGATGGTCACCTGCCATTACGAATAAAGTCTGTCCCAGAAGGAACTATAATTCCTTACAAGAATGTATTGTTTACTGTCGAAAATACTGACCCAAAATGCTTCTGGCTTACAAACTATTTCGAGGTAATCAGTTATTTTCCTTCTTTTCAAAGTTGAATGCTTCTATAGAAAACATTTATTTTCTTCTTTAATTTTGCAGATATGTTGAAGTTGTACGGTACCATTAATGATAATGATTATAATGATCAGAGAAATTGGAATTGACATGAGGTTTAGAGCATGCTCAAAAAACTGTTCTATTGAGGGCAATGAGGATTTTGAGATTGGTACTTGGGTGTTGAGTATTGTCCATGACACTTACCAAGACTTATAATTCATGGAAAGAAACTCTGAGAGACCTTGTGAGATCTTGTGAGACCTTTGACAACAGGTTACTGTCTGCTCTCACAGAATTAACCGGAGCAAGTAAGATAAAGAGTTCTGGAAAGTAAAATAAAATAAATGATAATGATGATGATAATGATGGTGATGGTGTTGGTGATTATTATTATTATTATTATTATTATTATTATTATTATTATTATTATTATTATTATTATTATTATTATTATCATTATCATCATCATTATTATTATTATTAAACTGAACTAATTGATGCAGTTTTCATGTACATAGAATACAACTGGTTTGATTAGAAACCTTCCCTATAGCATTATAGTATTGGTCTCGTCTTCTTGGATGGGACAGCTATGCCCACTATTATTGCCTCTACGTCCATCATTGCTACTACCACTATATCCACCACCACCACCACCACCACTAGCATCACCACTTTATCTTCTTTTTTTTCCAGACACTCTTAGTTCAAGTTTGGTATCCAATGACCGTAGCTACAAACTCTTACTATCAGAAAGATCTAATTGCTAAATGTATGCAGGAGACAGCAGATGATTTTTCTGGTCTGCCTTACATGCTGCATGATTTTGGTTTCCGTGGGTCAACATCTGTTGAGGTAAGATTTTACTAACTTTCAGTTTTGTTGGCTACTTTAATTCAAACTAAAACAACCTGTAATGTCATCCATGAGATGAGCAATGTGATGCTAAGGAGGATGATCATATGAATTCACTTGTTTCAGAATATTACTGAGATTCGAAATACTGATTCAGATATTAATATGAAATGACTGAACTGACATGGGGATGTAATGAAAATACATGATGCATAATGCATGGAAAAATAATACTGAGAGATGATAGAGGATGCTAATTGCAGGCAACATAGACTATAAGATGTTGGAGTAAAATGATTTCATCAACTGCTGAAGAAGGTCAGATACAAAGAGATTGTTATGAAGAATAAGTAGACATATTTTAAAGATTTTAAAATTAATTTAGGTTTAGAATTCCAGTTTACTGTTCAAATTTATTTGTTCAATGAATGGAGCCAGTGCTTAAAGCCTTAATTACAATATCAGATCAGAGACCAGATTAAATATAGGCAGAGAAAGATTTTATGAAAAATGGTATTCTGAGGAGAAAATATTGAATGAAGTTATTTAGTCTAGAGATCGAGCAATGAGACACAATAGTAGAATGTATAACTGGGAAAAAGTAAGCTTTTCCAATATTTCAAGGAAAAGGTAACCTAGTTATGAAATTTAGAGATAACTATATTGCTTACTATTAGCTTTATAAAACAATATCTGGACATGACTAGTTGATTATGGAGTAATGTCCAATGAAACACAATTTATATATTCTTGGGATTGCCAATATTTTTGATTGGCCAAGTAGAATATTTTGTCATTAATATTTCTGTCTTTCTATTCTGTCATTAATATTGATTTATATAATTATACTGAGAACATATCTTGACATTCATATATTAATGCTAAGGACAAATGAGGTATTTCCTTAAAGCTATTGTTAATATCAAGCTTTTAATCTAATTCATACTGCAGATCACTTCTCTTGGGATTATCAAGGGATATTTAACTGCCAAGCTGGCAGGTTAGGCAACTAACTAGAAAAACCCATGTAGAACTGCTTGAGCAGAACTGACTAAAACTCCTAGGTAACAATGAAATCAACACCAATTACAACAGTAATAACAACATGTGTTGGTTCCAGTTGGCATAGGGTTAGATTTTTCAGCAGCAATCCTGATAACAACTAACATAAGCACACCTCTTAAAGAGCTATCATGCATGGAAAGGTGTAGATATTCTTAGATATCTGAACTGATAAGGCAGACATCAGTAATAGCAGTGTTAACAACTAATGATATTTAACACCAGATTACTTGATAAAGGAACAAAGGGTTGTTTAGTTCCCTACATTTAAAAATATATTTCTGTCTCATATTTCTATTTTTTTTTCTAATTTTTTAAAGTTATTAACAGTAAAAGCTAATATCTTTCATTTTCAGTCAGCAGGTATAGGAGGTGCAGCCCATCTGGTGAATTTTGAAGGGACTGATACGATAGCAGCATTAACAATTGCCAAGAATTTTTATAACTGTGATATTGCTGGATACTCTATTCCTGCTGCAGAACATAGGTAAAATGTATATGACATTTAGTTGTTTTAATTAGAATTACAAACCCTGAAGATGGTAATATTATATATTAAAAATTATTTAACACTTGATACAAATAGGAAAAAGAAAATTAAAATGTGATCAGGTGTCTTGAAAAATATGAACAAAAGTAAATTGATTCATATAATAAGGGGCATAAAAAACCCTAAATATTTACTATAAATACTTAAAATAAAGTACAATCTAGAAACTGACAAAAATGGTTTAGCTAAAGACAAAACACAAAAGTAAAAATTCAACAAAAACACAAATAACACAGACATACAAAAAAAAAAGACTTTTAAAAATGTTAAAACAGAATGAAGAATAATACTGAAAATAAATGGAAAAATGCCTCTCTACCGTCTGCAAGACTGAACAGCAAGTATGTGAGTTAATATAAAGCCTACAATGACTCAAATGTTCTGGCTGGACTAACAATAGAAATGGAAGATCTGATAATGGCTACACAATATTAATAGCTAGGCACAGAACATAATTCAAGGAAGATAAGCAAAGAAGGCTAATGTTAACTATAGATTATGTAATCAACATAAACAATCAACCACGTTGTTTCTGGCAACCTAGTCCTCACAATGACAAATTACATCTACAGACATGATCTGATAAGTAGTTATGTTAATTAGGCAATATGCAGACACTATCATATGGAAACTGAGAATAACTGGTATAAGTATGCTAAGCATATTCCAAACCCAGTATGTGACAATAACATATTCTTGCACATGACTATCAAGACAAATTAAGAAATAAAATAATAATTTTTTTTAGAATTATTCTTTCCAGCTAAAATATTGTAGAAAAAGAAATAAAAACACTACTCATATAGAAAGACATTAAAATGGAAGTAAGCAAGATTAGCTATGAGAACAAAAATGGTACCAATAATAATTGGTATACTGTGCTTAAATAAAAAATAAACATTTACAAAAACATAAACACTATACCATATCTCACAATTGTATTGCTCCCCTCAAAAAAAAAAAAAAAAAAAAAATGCTCAGCTCACTTTCTAGAGTAAACACTTTCAATTCGTTAACACATTTTACAGAGTACACATTCTTCCTAATCACCCCCACAGTAATATAACAACTTACTTATTACATATTCTGCACAGTCAACTTCCAATACAGTTGCATAATTTTACATTACACAGTTACTTTTCAATACACTAACATAACTTACACAGTACATATTCTACATATTTTGCATAATTGCCTTCTGCTACCTAACTCATACAATACCCTACACAATTGTCTCCCAATATTACAACACAAATTATACTGCACAGCACCTCCACACTGGCCTAGCCACCTCTTCTCTTTTCACTTCCCCACTGTGTATCCCCTGTTGGTCCTCACACTAATCACATTTCCCACCTTTGAGTGTTTTCCTTCCACCCATGTTTTTTTAGACAGATGTTAACCAAAAGATATTCAAGTTGAACATAAACCATATTGACTTCACCAGTCTTGGAAAGTCTGCACAGGTCATGTAACATTGCTTTCTTTCCTGGCTAAGCCATGAAAAATAATCAAAGCTCAATACCTCAATATAACTAACTAACACAAACGTATTTTAATACAATAAAACAAACTACACAGAAAATATCCAATGCAATCATCTCCTAATACTATGACATAACACACACACAGCACAGATTCTTTACAATCACCTCCTAATACTTTAAACTTTTTCACAACAAATAGAGGAACACTGAAACAACAAAACAGTAAACTGCAAAATAATCACACAATTCTGTAAATTTGGTGTAACACTTTTAGGTTGGGGTATACTTAATTGCAGTAGCACCACTATTTGACTTGACTGTAATCAATTCTGTAAAGATAAAAGATTAAGTAAAACTTCATAAATTTGAACTCAGATTGTAAAGAGATATCATGAAATAGTACAAGGTATTTTGTCTGTTGCTCAACATTTGATGCTTTTCTTTTTTTGTAATTTTATAAAATTTCAATTTTTTCAATTTAAACAATATTGCTGCATTATAATAAATGTCAATTGACATCTTTATTTCTTTAATTATTTGAAGCACTATAACAACTTGGCAAAAGGATGGAGAAGTGAATGGATTCCGAAATATGTTAGAGAAATTTCCAGAAGGTATTGTTGCATGTGTTAGTGACAGTTACAATATCTGGAATGCATGTGAGAATCTATGGGGAGAACAGTTGAAAGATCTCATCATTGAAAGAGGAGAACGTAATGCACGATTAGTTGTCAGACCAGACTCAGGAAATCCCTCAGATGTTGTAATCAAGGTAAGATTATTTTACTGAAGTTCTTAGCCAGTCTCACTGTTATACTTTAGTGTTTATATAATGTTTTCTTTGCATGTTCAATACCTATGTAAACAGATTACATTGTTTGCACCCAGCACTTGAATAAACAGTAGAGATAGAATATATTTCACTCTTCCTGAACTGAAACAAAGGTTTCCATTACATTATATCCACAAAACTGGATCATGTCTACTAGAAATTACCGATCAATGACAAATCTTTAAAATTAACAGAAACCTGCTTCTACAATGTTTTATTATATTGAATTACCTCATTATATTTACTAACTTAAGAAACCTTGAAAGTGTATATTGTGTACAAGTCTCTTTGAAAGGAACAAAGAATTTATGCCATTGTTTTTATTATTATTATTATTGAGATAAACTGTCTATATATTTGATGGTCTTTGAATATAATTAATGTCACATTTCCATCAGTACATGATCACAGATAAGTAGAAGCTCTCTTAACATTTATCTGCTTGTCAGATGAATTGAAGAAGACAGGAGACATGACAAAAGATAACATGTAAAACTGGTGCTTTAATATTAAATATCTAAAAGTTAAGTAATAAAAAGTACCACAAACCAAATACTGAATTTAAATATTATTTTGATAATTTATATTTTCAGGTTCTTGAAATTCTTGGCCGTAAATTTGGAACCAGCACAAACAGTAAAGGCTATAAGTTACTTCCTCCTTATATCCGTGTTATTCAAGGCGATGGTGTATCATATGAAACATTGGAAGAAATAGGTAGAAACTTGAAAAGACATGAATGGAGCATTGATAATGTCACTTTTGGCAGTGGAGGTGCTTTATTACAGAAAATTGATAGAGATACTCAGAAATGTGCTTATAAATGCAGTTCAGCAGTTATCAATGGAAAAGAGGTATGGTATAAAGATATTTCATAATATTTTGACTTTAAATTAAGGCAAGAGTTGGCAGAACTGTTAGCACCCTGGGCAAAATGATTAGTAACATTTCATCTGTCTTTATGTTCTGCCAAGGTCAACTTTGCCTTTCCTCTTTCTTGGGGTCAATGAAACAAGTACCAGCTAAGCATTGGTACTCAGCACAGGTGGAAGCTGACAAAAATGGTTTAGCTCCCTTCAAATTATTGGCCCTGTGTCAAAATTTGAAACCACTATTTTGGCTGTAAATTATTAATTGCTTTTTTTTATTATTATTTGATAATATGAAGCGTATCTGGAGAAAGAAAAATGTTCCTAACTCAGGTGTCTTATAATTTGAATACTCTGTGATTAAAGAAAATGTTATCACTCTTATAGTTTTACTTTATAAATAACCAAATATATATACATATATATATCATTATTGTTATCGCCATTTTGATGTTTACTTTTCCATGTTTATATGAGCTAGGTGAATTTGTTGAGACAAATTTTGTATTTTAGAGGGCTTGCAACATGTATTGTATTATACGGTTTTATCACAAATATAAAGACAATTGCTTTCAATTGTTTTCAATTGCTTTTCTATAATTCTGAGCTCTATTTTGAGGCATTTATTGAATTCTTTGATCCAGAAAATTTAGGATTTACAGATTTAGGATTATGTTTGGAAATTGGGTAGATACCAAAAATGTTCAAGATATGTATTTAAGGCTGCCATTTTGAATATCTTATATGTCGGTCATGCACAAAGCAGCAAATAACAACATTGATTTTTAGATTCTCCATGCTCTGATGATTCTTCTAAAAATGCACCGGTTTGCTACTCTAAAAATTTTGAGTGAAATCATATTTGTTAAATTAGTGAACCTGTCTATGTGCTATTGATTATATAAATGATTAGTGTGTGACCTACTTTGCTAGAAATTTATAGTATATCAGTGATGAGCCATAATCATCTAACTGCTTTCCCTGCCTTAATCCCCTAAATTGTGCTTTCCATCATTAAGCTGTCAACATCTGTGACTGATCCCTTTGTTGGCTGTACTAAGAGTAAGTCCCTCCTCTCTTTCTCATGCATTCTCTTCATTCAACGATTTCTCTTGTAATATTTCCTATAGCTCTTTCTTTCTGTTGTCAGTGAGATTAAGTGTGCCACTATCATTACATACACACTTACCAGGCCTGTATCTTAAAACATTGCATCAGCCACAGCAAATTATATCAGAGAAACACTCTTTGTTATGAATCTCTGTATTCTCCTCCCTATCATCATATACATTTATTACTTCTTTGAATATACAACTTGTTGCGGAGTCTTTCACGTTTCATATCTTCCTTTTCCAGATTAACTTATGTCTCTAAGTCTTTTGAGCTTTTACTACAAATCACTAGTTTATATTAAGTGGTACATACTTCACAAGGGAAATACTTAGTATTCCTAGCTGCCAGTCTTTTCTATTTTCTGATGAGCACGAATTCTATTTGACTGGAATATTTGTCTGGTTGGTAAGTGACTAGGTGATTAGCTGGCTACCTGAAGTTGAAAATGGTTCAGTCAGTTACATCACAGAACTTTCACGAACCCTGATCTCTTAGTCCTTATATCATATCCATAGCCTCCATGCATGAAGAAGCCATCATTAATCCTTTTGATACAAACTACCCCAAATCACCCTTGTTTCTTTTTTAAAGTGTTCTAAATTAAAACCTACCGTCAAAATTTCATGTTAATTTATGTTCCAAATACATAGCAGTGCTCCAGCATGGCCACAGTCAAATGACTGAAACAAGTAAAAGAATAAAAATACCAATCTAATAATGACAAAGCTATTTTAATAAATTCATTATCATATTCAAAATTAATTATAACAAAGGCAGCGTATTTTAACAGAAAATGGTAACAAAAGGATTTAAAGTCACTGGCCATGGTAATGAAGTCATTGTTATTTTGTTATCAAGGCAGTCAGCAGGAGCCTTTATCTATTGTGATGTATATGCACAGATAAATACTGCTGTCATTCTGTCTACAGATTAGTCTAAACTTAATTATTCTACTGCACCCACTGGTAACCTCAATTACTTTATCTATAAATTTCCCTGTCGACAATATGCCTATTCCATCAACTTCAATACTCAGAATAATTTTTACCTGTGTTCCTCACTCTTGAAGAGTCTGGCCGAGGCTTATCTTCATTTTTCTCTTATAAACAGGCGCACATCTTCTTGCTTCTGCTGTAGCATCTCTACAATCTCTTCAGATCCACCTTTCATTATGATGCCACTGATGGAGGAGAGAGAGGGGGGGGGGGGAGAGGGATTGTTTTATCATTAATAATAATGAGCATATATATATATATATATATATATATATATATAAAATTTAGATAAGGCCGGTTTATCAGATTACCTTAGATTTCACATCCATAAAAAGCTTAGCTTTATGGTGTATCATCAGATCCCAAAAACTGTTGGCTAAAGGCCTCTCTAGCATCCTTTATGGATGTAAAACCATCTTTAGGGTTTAATAAAATACCAGTCAAATACTGGGATCAATTCTCTCTTTCTCATCATAATTTAGTGTCCATGTTCCATGCTGGCATAGGTTGGAGGGCTTGACAGGATGCAACAGCTAAGAGGACTGCATCAAGCTCCAATGTCTGTTTTGGTATGGTTTCTGTGGCTTGACGCCCTTCCTGGCACCGACTACTTTACAGAGGAAATCAGTTGTTCAGTCGTTGAGAGGGAAGATTAAAAATGCTTAAGACACTCTGTGTGTCACAACAGTGTGTCACAACAGTGTGTCACAACAGTGCTCATATCACTCCAGCAGGGGCTGAGGGTCCACAGAAAGCGTTAAATATAAATGTATACACTCAAAAGAAGGTTTCAGATGAACAAAGTCAGGTAATATATATATAGGTGTGGCTGTGTGACACAGGTATGGTAAGCAGTTTCTTCCTCACTAAATGCTTTAGGGTTCAGTCCCACTGTATGACACCTTGGGCAAGTGTTTGCTATATAGCCTTGGGGCAACCAAGCCTTGTGAATGGATTTAGTGGAAACTGAAAGAAGCATGTTGTATATCACCATCATCACTTAACATCTGTTTTCCATGCTGGCATGGGTTGAATACACACACACACACACACACGTATGTATGCATGTGTGTGTGTGTGTATGTGCTTTTGTGTCTGTCTTTGTCCTCCATCACTGCTTGACAAACAGTGTGGGTTTGCATGGTTGCAGTCTAAGGACTGAAATAAAAAGATAGAAAGCTCTACACACATGCATGCACACACGCACACACACTCACACACTTCTTATGACCTCCATGTCTATACTCGTCAAATTCTAAAGCTCTCAGTGTCTACACTGTGAAGCATAGATCACAGTGCCTACAGAGCATTTCATTAAATTCACCAAATGTGTCAGATAAATGCTAAGGTTGAATTAAAAAGCAATACAAACCATGAGACATCAAATCTAATCTTTGATTGTCGAGCTAAAACATTGTATTGATCATTGAAGTCTGTTCTATAGCCTGGTGTAGCCATCTGGTTTCACCAGTCCTCAGTCAAATCGTCCAACCCATGCTAGCATGGAAAACGAACGTTAAACGACGATGATGTTCTCTATGTGGCTTGTGTGTTTTCTGTACTCTGGTTATTATTATTTTCTTGTCTACGTTTTGTTTGCAATGTCCTGTACCCAGATATGCACCTATATATACAGGTAGATGTAGGTATGCACATACCTGTACGTATATATGCATATACTCATTTATTATTTGTTTTATAAGTATATATATATATATATATATATATATATATATTGAACTAGGGATTTTATGAAAATACATGTATATTATGAGATATTAGCTACAGATTTATTTGAAATGTTTTCTTATGTTGGAAAAGATATTTTGAATTTATTCAATTTTTTGTTTTTTACTTACCAAGCTGTAAATTATTTACTTAGTAAATCACTTATTGAAGATTATCTGTTGGTCATTATTTCAAGTATTATTTCAAAATTATTTTCATTTGCAGGTTTCTGTTTTCAAACAACCCATCACTGATTCTGGGAAGAAAAGCAAAAAAGGTCGATTGACTCTTGAACTCAAGGACGACCAGTATGTGACAGTTCAAAGAGGAAAGGGTGATACTAATAAAGTAAGTACATCAGTAAATTTACCAAACAAAATCTAATACTCCCAACTAGCAGGTATGGGTGGGTGGTAAGAAGTTTGCTTCCCAACCATATGGTTTGGTTCCAGATTCAGTTCCATTGTGAGGCACCTCCAGCTAGTATCTTCTACTATGGTCCCAGGCTGACCAAAGGCTTGTAAGTGGATTTGGTAGACACAAACTGAAAGAAGCTTGTCACATGTATATATATAGGTGTAGGAGTGGCTGTGTGGTAAGTAGCTTGCTTATCAACCACATGGTTCTGGGTTCAGTCCCACTGCGTGGCACCTTGGGCAGGTGTCTTCTACTATAGCCTCGGGCCGACCAAAGCCTTGTGAGTGGATTTGGTAGACGGAAACTGAAAGAAGCCCGTCATATATATGTATATATATATATATATATATGTATGTATGTGTGTTTGTGTGTCTGTGTTTGTCCCCCCACCATCGCTTGACAACCGATGCTGGTGTGTTTACGTCCCCGTAACTTAGCGGTTCGGCAAAAGAGACCGATAGAATAAGTACTAGGCTTACAAAGAATAAGTCCTGGGGTCGATTAGCTCGACTAAAGGTGGTGCTCCAGCATGGCCGCAGTCAAATGACTGAAACAAGTAAAAGAGTAAAGAGTATATACATACATACATATATATACATGTGTGTGTCTGTGTACACATTATACATATGTATATTGATTGAGGGTGTAAACTCAAAATGGGTGAAATACCTCTGAATAAATAATGTACTCCATGCAATAAAATGTAAAGAAAATTGCTATAATTAATTGTAATAAAAATAGATATTTTAAAACCACGATTCGATTCAACTGTAATACCAGTAGAGGTGATTATAAGTCCAGAGTTCAATTCGATTTAAAAAGTAACGCTATCACCTTCAACTAAATATCAACACAGGAAGCTTGTTTGAGTTAGATCACTTTGAAAACGTTGTAAGTGATGGACCCTTGATGAAATTGCAGTGACTAGGATGCATAATTGCATATAGAGCAATGTGCAGTTGTTGCAGTAGAAATATATGTTGTTCATTGTTATATACGCTGTAGAAAACTTTTTAATAAAAAAAGTTCTGGATGGGAATAAATCTCCACTCTCCTCTCAGTTTTCAATTATGTGTGTGTGTGTGTGTGTGTGTGCGTGCGTGCGTGTGTGTGTGTGTGTGTTTGTGTACACACATTTGTGTGCAGGCGTGTATCTATTAATGCGTGTGTATTTGTGTTTGTCCTCCACCATAACCTGGCAACTGGTATTGGCTTGTTTATGTCTCTGCAACTTAGCAGTTTGGCAAAAGAGATTGATATAATAACCACGCTTAAAGAATTAAGTATTGCAGTCAATTCTTTTAGTTAGAACCCTTCAAGGCAATGTCCCAGCATGGCCACTGTCCAATGACTGAAACATTTGAAAGGAAAGCTAAAAGAAAAGAACTAGAGTGAAGATATCAGAAGAAATGTGTGTTGTGATACTGCTTCAGGAGAATGTTTTCTTTATATAGTGTAACAGTGGAAATAAAAGTCTGTCTTGAGTCTACATCTGAGTGATACAAAAGGAATGTAGGGTGAGGGGAGATTTAACAGATGTTATGTACAGGAATAGGGTACAATGAACAGAGAAATATGGTCCTCATCTTTTGACAGAGGTAATAATAGCAACAACAGAAATAACATAAGCAGCAGAAGCGGTAACAACAAAACCCATGGATAAGAGAATGGAACAATTTGCCAAGTCATCTGAAGGAAATCCATAAATTTCAAAAAATTTACCAAGTGCTTAATTATATGTAAAAAATTCAAATGATTAAGATATTAGTGAGAAGTTTGCAAATATTTCTGAATAAATTTTGGTAAATATATTTTATTATTAGATTTTATGCATACCTGCCCATGTAATAATGAATGTATGTATGTATGTATGTATGTATGTATGTATGTATGTATGTATGTGTGTGTGTGTGTATGTGTGTGTGCGTGTGTGTGTGTGCACGTGCATGCATGTCCGTGTATGTGTGTATGTATGTATGTATGCATATATGTATGTGTGTGTATGAATGTATGTGTTTGTATATGTGTGTGTGTATGTATGTATGTATGTATGTATGTGTATGCATGTATGTTTGTATGTGTATGAGTGTATGTATGTATGCGTGTGTATGTATGTATGCATGTGTGTGCATGTATATGTATGTATGTATGTGTGTGTACATACATATGTGTTCATGTGTGTGCATATGTTTGAATGATGTATGCATGCATGAATGCATGTATGTGTGTATATACTTATGTCATGTCAGAGGTAACCAGAGACATGCTGCTAGTGACTATGGAACCCATTAGTACAACCTGTGCTTGATTGAGCTGTCAGCGACTAAACTAGCAACTCTACCTAGTTTGCATGGTCTGTAGGATAACTTTTAGACAGCCAGCAGTATGTAAAACAAAACCTGACTAAGACAAATGAACTTAAGACAGTCAGCAATCTTATAATATGTATGTTGGTATATATATGTATAATTATATGTGTATGTATATAAATGCTCACAAATGAAAGATTCTCTTATTAGAAACCTGTGATGTTTATAGTCATGGAAGCATCATTTTCTGCTTGTTTCCAGTTGAATGGCTTTATTCATTAAAAAAGTGGCACTTGCAGTGCATAAATGTCTGTTGCTATACATTTTTTGGGCCACCTCTCCCCACATTTTTTTCTCTTTTTATAAGCAAAAAAAAAAAATCAAAACCTCAGTCAGCAGATTTTTGATTGAGGTATCATGCACATAGGCACAGGTATGGCTGTGTGGTAAGAAGCTTACTTCCCACCCACGTGGTTTCAGGTTCAGTCCCACTGTGTGGCACCTTGGGCAAATGTCTTCTACTATAGCCTCAGGCTGACCAAAGCCTTGCGAGTGGATTTGGTAGACGGAAACTGAAAGAAGCCTGTCATATGTGTGTGTGTGTGTTTGTCTCCCCACCCCTATTGCTTGACAACTGATGTTGGTTTGTTTATGTCCCCATAACTTAGCAGTTCGGCAAAAGCGACTGATAGAACAAGTACAAGGTTCTGGGGGTCGATTTGTTCAACTAAAATCCTTTGAGGTGGAGCTTCAGCATGACTGCAGTCAAATGGCTGAAACAAGTAAAAGAATAAAAAAAACCTGCAACAACGAAATACTCCATTTCCATAGTTTTCTCACTCATGGGAGCACAAAAGGGTCAGTCCAAGCAAGAACATTTGTGACACTCCAGTCACCTATGTGACAGCATCTTTCATTGAAGTACAATCTCTGTGTAAGAGGTGGAGTCTTAGACGGAGGGTGCCTTTAAACCAGTGGTTCTCAACTGAGGTCCATATGACCTGTAGGGGTCCATATAAAATTTTTGAGGGTCCACACAAGCAAAATAGTAAACTGGGGATCCACAGTTGTATTTTAAGGGTTCATGAAAAATTTTGATTATGAAATATTTAGAGCAAGAAATCACTAAGTTTCTTTCTCTGATGTTATACATAGTTTAATATGTTTATGGTCACTGAAACATTCTCTCAGAGAGTGTTTGTGAAAACCTACACAAGTTAATGTGTGAAAAACAAGATAGGAATTTTGAAAGTAGTATCTATAAAACTAGTTTTTAACCCTTTAGTGTTCACATTATTCTGCCATAATTAATGCTTTTTTATCCACATTATTTTGAACTAATCATGCATTATCTCGTAGCTATGAGATTTTGATGAGGTAGCTGTTAATTTTTAAAACGATATTGTAGGGTTGGTGTGAGAGACCAGATCCGGCCAGTTTGAACATAGAATAGGCAGAATACTTTTGGCCGGATATGGCCGGTTTAAATGCTAAAGGGTTAAACACTGAATGGCTATCGAAGTCCACCAGAATAAAATAGTAATGAAAGGGGTCTGTAAATAAAAAATGGTTGAGAACTATGGACTTAGAGAGTTTTGTCATAGTGTTGTGTGATTTTATCATCATTGGGGCCCATGGTATTATGAGGCAAAGTAATGTTTTATTTCATTTAAGAAAAATTACTATTTCTATATAATTTATATAATTTCATTTTATTTATTTATTTTTTTTGCTTGCTATTACAACAGGACATTCTTGTGACTGTCTTTGAAAATGGGAAATTATTGAAAGATTTCGCTTTTGAAGAGATTCGTAAGAGAGCTGAGATTGACTTGTTGAAGAATAAATGAAATCTTCTTAAAGACCAAAGACAGAATTTATTATAATATGCTTCTTTCTGATCTCCATGATCACCACAGCATAGAAGGTTTGTTGTTTCTGCACTTGAGTCAGAGTTCTATGGTATCATTACTGTTATTTCAATGAGTATAACCAGATTTATACTACAGTAGCACTTCTATAATCTCAGTATGTATACATTTACTTCTGTCTATTGTTGCCATTCTGTTGTTGTTGAAGTATTTTACTTAAACATAGAATCACATTCGCTGAATATGTAAAGGTGTTTTTCCAGTGTTTTTGGTGCTATAGATCACTTAGATCAGTTTTTGATGGATGTATTTTTGGGTAATTTTTCATACCATTTTGTTTCTTACAATTTCTAAATACCATGATTGTTGAAGACTACACAGATTGAATTATATTAATATTAGCTGAGGTATTTGTTGCTGTGCTGTTCTCATAATTTCTTTCCTATACCTTTAAACTAAAATCATGAATGTTTTACATTGTAAAAAGAATTGTTTGAGGTTAGTTGTTGATATTTAGTTTTATAAAATATCATAAGTAATTTATCTAAGAATTATAATCATGTGAGATAATAAGATAGCCTCTATATATTCTATTGATTTGCAAGAAATATCAGCTAATCTCTCTTAAGCCACACTCTATCATCTTGAAAAGGACACATTGGATAATGTAGTCTTAGATACACTGCATGAATAAAGAAAAAAAAAATGAGATGGTCTTGGCTAGAACACCTTTGATTATAAGCCTGCTGGTTCTGGACAACAACTATTATTTTTCATTGTGTGAAATGATGATGTATCTGAAATATTGAGAATGAATATTTCTTGTCCTTTGAGATAACAGGGAAGATTTAACACAAATATACCTCAAGTCAAAATGTCAGTAGATTTCAAATTGACATTATTTAAATGAAACTTTTGAGTATTGTAAATCCCTGTGTAGGAGGTGTTAATTTATATGCATTGCAGTATCTAAATTTGTCTCCATTCGGTTTTGAGTTAAAATTTTTCTAAGGAACTTGAAACTGAAGCTGGGTAAACATTAACTTTTATTATGGCAGGATTAAATTAAATTCATGGTCTGCAACATTTAAAATCTTTGTGCCTAGTCAATAGTAAATTGTTATTTAAAATTTTTGTGGTGGGAATGAGTAGTTCTCAGTAAATTAAATTGTTTTCTTGTTGGAACTGCTTCCTTATATCTCTAATACCTTTGGTAAAAGTATGAATGCTATAAATTTTGTTCTTCTTGTCACTACACTATGCCAGGTGTTTTTAGAAAATTCCTAATTTTAAGTTTCTAAATGATGGAGAAGGCCATAAGAGTAGAGAGACTGTCATTAATTTCTCTACAATCAATAAAATATGTACTAGTAGTATACTATATTTAACTGAATCAACTAGATCTCTCCACTGAAAAACTTATATAATTCGGTGATAATACTCATGACCAAATTAAAATTATATACTTGATTGAGGAATCATTTTTTTCTATCAAATCAAGGAAATACTATTCATATCAATACAGGAGTGAAGCAGTGTCTGTGTATGTTGAGTTGCGATGTTGAACCGTGAATGTCTTTCCCAAAGGACACTGTTAATATAAGTGAAGTGAAATATCACCAACTGTGAATTGAAATCTAATTAGACATAGCTTACAAGGAAATTATGTACCTCTACTACATATAACTTACCTCCATATACAATCTATACAAACAATAAGATTAATTGAATCTATAAAGGAATTTTGAGAATCAAAAAGATTATCAGACATCATCAATTCAATCATGCATGTATTTTTCAGTGTATGTGCATAATCAATTTTGTTTCCAGACACCAAAATGACATAATTAGCAGGAAAGAGAGATGGCAGGAAGCAGCCAGTATTAAATTGTATGAGAGAAAAAGGGGGCTTATTGACCCCATATTTTTTTTTTTTCAGATATAACAAATAGTTATATATTCAGTTGTATTATATGAACAATCAAAACCCAGCAAACATGTATCCTGCATGTTCTTCTTCTGAATTCTTCACTTTCATTATTTTCCCATTCAAATTCATTAATTATCAGTTTTATATGTGAGTATTCAATGTCATTAGTGTTATGAACTATTTAGAGTAAATTTCATGTAGACAGACAATATTGTTTCTCTCTCAACGGCTGTCAATTATATATAACTAGCTATTGTTATTTGTTTGTTTTCTTTTTATGATTTTTATCATGGTTTTTCTCTTTGTTTCCTTTTTTATTAATAGTTCATCATTGTCATTTCATTTGGATGTTATTTATGTACTTATTTATATAATTATATTGTCAAAAAAAAAAAAAAGAAGAAAAGTGAGAACTACTGTTGTATCACTGTCACCAATGCATAGTAGTGATGCCTTAACTCTTGTAGTTTACTGATTATTCAATTCAGATATATTATTTGACTGTGTTACATAAGATAAGAAATGATGGTAGCCAGAGTGATGAAAACTGTTGCTGTGTGAGAGCTGTGTAGGGTATAGAATAATTGATTGTATGTCATATAGAAGATAAATGCTTTAACTGTAAGACTATAATTTTCTTGACTGTTGACCACGTCTTTAGAATTATGATTTTTCATTAATTATACAAACACTGTGTTTCAGTCAGATTGATCCCCGATTGCCATTAAATATTTTATTTTAAGGTAGATGAGAACATTGCAATGCATGTTTAGAAATAAAAGGTTTTAGCTTGAATCTAGTCTGTATTAAGTACGCAACCAGGAATAAGATATCTAATCCCAAATGGGAATAAACCAATCAAAAAAGTGTCACTGTCAAATTTTGAACAACTTTTCATCATTAAAGATGAACTTAAGAGTCTGAAAAATTATTATCTTATTAACAGCAACTTATTTGAAATATTTAGGTATTTGACACTATAATTCTGTTTGCATGAAATATTTGACAAATGTAACATAGGATATAATATATACAGGACATGGTGTGTAATACATTGCATGGATGCTGCTTGCATGGAAAACATAGGTGATGTTGTGAACATGTGAACAGGTGATTATTATGTGAACAGATGATTGTTATGTGAACATGTGAACTAGTGATTATTATGTGAACATGTGAAGAGGTGATTATTACATAAACATGTGAACAGGTGATTGTTATGTGAACAGGTGGTTATTATATGAACATGTGATTATTATGTGAACAGGTGATTGTTATGTGAATATGTGAACTGGTGATTATTATGTGAACATGTGAACTAGTGATTATTATGTGAACATGTGAACTAGTGATTATTACATAAACATGTGAACAGGTGATTGTTATGTGAACAGGTGGTTATTATGTGAACATGTGATTATTATGTGAACAGGTGATTATTATGTGAACATGTGAACTAGTGATTATTATGTGAACATGTGAACTAGTGATTATTACATAAACATGTGAACAGGTGATTGTTATGTGAACATGTGATTATTATGTGAACATGTGAACTAGTGATTATTATGTGAACATGTGAACTAGTGATTATTACATAAACATGTGAACAGGTGATTGTTATGTGAACAGGTGATTGTTATGTGAACATGTGATTATTATGTGAACAGGTGATTGTTATGTGACAATTGTTTTTGTTAGTACTTTGTGATATTTCTTGATAACAGGAAATATTTTAAATCATGTTGATAATTGAAAAACTGGTGAAGACTTCAGAGATATATTTTGATAATAGTGAATGTTGTGAAAATTATGTCAAAATAAATATAACAGTAGTCATATTTTAATTATATAGAAAAGAAAGGTAGTGGAAAATTAAAAATATTCCAATAAATTAACCAATAATAGACAGACTTTGTATGAAAATTAGTTTTATGTGCATATGTATGCATATGTATGTATGTTAGTTTGTATGTATGTTACTATGTATGTATATACAAATTTGTTAAATTTTATGCATATATATATATAATGTTTTATAAAGTGCCTATAAAAGAGCACAAGACACATAACTATTAAGTTAGGACACTATATGTTCTATTATACCCCAAAACAGACGTTTTGGAGAAAAAAATTGTGTCATAACACACATAAGTCCATGTTACAGGTTTGTTGGCTATAATTATCATTCATAGAGTACTGATATATAATACAAGACAAGAGGATGTAGTGTGAAATTATTTGTTCATAATATCTTTACATGTGTTTAGGTGTGTCTGTGTATACATACATACATACATACGTGTGTGTGTGTATTCATTTGTTTATGAGTGAATATAAGTGTATTCATTTATGTATGTACACATATGTGATTTTATATAAATTTTAATAATGTTTTCATGATTAAACTAAGCAATCAGATAATTAATATTGCTAGCTGCAGATGACTGTGATTATTTGACTTCAATTATTATTATTCGTTAGATTATACAGTTCAGTAATTAACATTCTAGGAATAATTTATAGGCACATATGGTGGGGAGAAACAATAATTACACTAAAAAAACAAACAAATAAATAAAACAGTGTGTGTGTGTGCGTGTGTATTAAAAGATGAACAATGCTACAAGTGTTCTGAAGTTACTCAGAACCCCAAAATATAATCCGTCCAATTCTTATTTGGTTATAACAAATCCTAAATATATTTCATAATTTTTTACAAATGTCAATTATTCTTATTCAATAGCAAAAACTATAATGATGAAGATGACAATACTAATTAGCATCTGATTTATAGACATGTATATATGTATAATTGTGACTCTGAACAATCAATACATAGTGATATTTTTTGAGAGAGTTTTTATTATTAATATTATTATTTGCCCTGGTGGTAAGTAAAAGAAATCATTATTATTATTATTATCATCATTATTATTATTATTGTTGTTGGTGCTGCTGTTATTATTGTTATTAATGCTCAGTGGCATTTTGTCCATCTTTACATTTTGAGTTCAAATTCCGCCAAGGTCGACTTTGTTTGTCATCCTTTCAGGGTCAATAAAATAAGTACTAGTTGAGTACTGGGGGTCGATGTAATCAACTTATCCTCCTCCCCAAAATTTCAGGCCTTGTGCCTATAGTAGAAAAGATGATTGTTATTATTATTATTATTATTATTATTATTAAGGCAGCGAGCTGGCAGAATCATAAGTATTTAGTCTGTCACTATGTTCTGAGTTCAAATCCGCCGAGGTCGACTTTGCCTTTCATCCTTTCGGGGTTGATTAAATAAATGCCAGTTACGTACTGGGGTCGATGCAATTAACTTAATCCCTTCACCCAAATTTGAGGCCTTGTGCTTCTAGTATAAAAAAATTATTATTATAAAGGCAGTAAGCTGGCAGAATTGTTAGCATGCCGGGCGAAATGCTTAGCAGTATTTTGTCTGAGTTCAAATTCTGCCAAGATCGATGTTGCCTGTCATCCTTTCGGGGTCAATAAAACAAGTACCAGTTGAAAACTGGGGTTGATGTAATTGACTCACTCCCTCCCTCAAAATTGTTGGCCTTGTGGCAAAATTTGAAACCATTATTATTTTTTAAATTATTATTATTAATGCTTAGCAGCATTTTATCTGTCTTATGTTCTGAGTTCAAATTCTGCCAAGGTCGACTTTGCCTTTCATCCTTTTGGGGTCAATTAAATAAGTACCAGTTATGCACTGGGGTCAATGTAATCGCCTTAATACCTTACCCCAAATTTCAGGCCTTGTGCCTACAGTAGAAAGGATTATTATTTTGTTTCACTTATGTAAAAGCGTGCGTAAAACACCCCTGATATTTATTAATCAAATGTCATTTCTACATGTACTGATCATGTGTGTGTCTTGTCAAATGAATTAAATATACTTTGCTGAGGAAGTCTAATAAGACTGAAACATGATTGCTGCTTTTAAAGAACAAACGCATTCCAAATTGTCTTGTCCATATTAACTGTTTAGGTTGTGATTTATTAGAGTTAACTCCCTTACCTGTTGTTTGGTGATTTTAACACAAACCTAGTGGAAGTTTTTGTCTACGATAAATCTCAGTTGATCCAAAAAGTTTTTCAACTCACAATATTACATACATGGGACCATTTTACTGGATGTGTATTATAAATACAGAACACTCCTGAGTTACTTCTCAACTGTATTGTGATATTCAAAATGAGTATACCTACATGCCTCATATGTGTGTGTATATATATATGTCTGCATATATGTGTGTATATATATATATATACATATATATTATATACATATATATTAATACATATATATACATATACATTATATACATATATATACATACATACATACATATATATATATATATATATACACACATATATATATACATACATACATATCTCTCTATATATCATCATCATCGTTTAACGTCCGCTTTCCATGCTAGCATGGGTTGGACGATTTGACTGAGGACTGGTGAAACCGGATGGCAACACCAGGCTCCAACATATATATATATGTATGTATGTATACTTAAGGTGACAAACTAGCAGAATCATTGGCACACTAAACAAAATACTTAGCAGCATTTTATCCGTTTTAGTGCTCTGAGTTCAACTTCGCTTTTCAGCCTTTCGGGGTTGATGAAATGAGTACCAGTTGAACACTGGGGTCGATGTAATTGACTGACCTCCTCCTGCAAAATTTGCGACTATGATAGAAAGGCTATATGTGTGTGTATGAGGCTGGTTGTGAGTACATGTCATTGTAATGACCTGAAAAAGCCCCAAAAGGCTGAATAGCATCTGCTGGTCTTGCTGGGATGATTTTCATCTGCCTCTCATATTTATTGTGATTTTAAGACATGTCCATAAAAGATGTTACTTTGGGATGAATACCACAGTAACAGTCCTATCAATGGTGTATATACAGGGTGGCCCAAAAGTAGGTTTATGGTTATTCAACTATCACTTTTGCATTCATATATTAACAAATTAGATTTTAATTATAAGAAAAATATGAAACCATTATTCTACGTTAATTTAGTTAATTGCAAGATAGAAATTTAAATGTAATAAAATGTTTTAAAAGAAATTTAAAGTGCCTACATGATAACTGTAAACTTACTTTTTTAGGCCACCCTGTACATTAATTACAAGAGCGTTGTAATTAACTGTTACTTAGATGGTTATACTTTCATTGATCTGATCATGTTTGTTTTGCAAACTGAGTAGAATATATTTTATTGAGGAGCTCTAAGATTAAAACATCAATTCACTTTAAAGACAAAAGGATTCATTCCTCTCTACATCGACTTTATTTTCCAAAATCTTCTGTTAGTGCTCTTGATGGACTTATTTTCCTTGCTTCATATCGTTAGAATGTAGGCATCCCTACCCTAAGAAGGATTTTTTAATCTATTAATTGCATACATAGTCTCATTAAAATTTATTAAAATAATTACTATGTTACGTAGGTAAGTCCCGACTGTATGAGTATTTAGTTTGCAGAATGTTTCCTTGAGGTACTTTCCCTCAGATATATCGTGGATATTTTTTTAAAAACTGCTTATCAATTTTTATGAATAAATTTTATTGAAATAGATGTGATATGGAAGATCTAAAGCAACAGCTGGGTGTATAGATCTTAATTTGTATTGTACACATATGTGTAGGATTGTGCAAATATTTCACTTTTATAGAATTCTATTACATTCCAAAATTGTGTGATGGTTAAAAGCAATTTATATAAGTTTTCCACTTTTACCAGATCTGCTTTCTGTATTTCAACAAATAAACTTTCATTTCATAAACCAGTAATATCTGTGTTATTTTTATATTAGAAATATTTATTGACTGTTTTTTTAACTTACTTCTTTTAACCTTTTGACACCAACCTGCCACCACTAACTCTATGATACAAATTTTGCTTTAAAGAGATCTAAATTAAAACCTTCAACCAAAATTTCATGGTAGTTCACATTCCAAATACCAGATTTATGTCAATTTTTATTTTACTAAATTCTTCATTATTTTTGAAATTAACTGAAACAAAGCACTGTATTTCAATAGAAATATGGAAACAAAAGGGTTAAATACTGTTTGCAGCATTAAATACTACCAACAACATTAAGGATTATAATACTTTAAATACTAATATTATAAAAACAACAAAACTAAAAGACAAGAATAAAATGACTAACAAATTTTTTGAAAACAGTTTTAATAATTTGTGAACAGATTCTTCACAAATAATTAATAGTAAATAAATAGCAACAATTAATATCATAAATTTATAAATCTATAGTAGGCAATTAGTCATTCTCTTGATCAGGTGTGAAGGAATACCAATTTCTCGAAGTTCATTTGCTTTCTTCAAGTATAAATGAGAACTATAATGACAAATATATCTCCAACACATTTCTTGTAAGCTTGGTACATCCAGTTGCATTCTAAACAGTGTGTTAACTCTTTGTTCATTTTCAGTAACACCACCAAATAAATACATGCAACCATTCTGAATAAAAAGAGAGCAAAAAAATAAAATTAAATAAAATTAAATAACATATAGGAACAGGAATGGCTGTGGTAAGAAGCTTGCTTCCCAACTACATGGTTATGGGTTCAATCCCACAACATGGCACCTTGGGCAAATGTCATCAACTATAGCCTTAGGCTGACCAAAGCCTTGTGAGTGGATTTGATAGATGAAAACTAAAAGAAGCCTGTAGCATTATATATAAGTGTGTGTGTATTGTGATTGAGGATGTCCCCAATCACTGCCTGACAACTGGTGTTGTATTTACGTCTATGTACCTTAGCAGTTCAGCAAAAGAGACTGGTAGAATAAGTACCTGGCTTTAAAAAGATAAGTACTAGGGTTGATACTTTTGACTAAAAGTACCCAGTACACTCTGTGAAGTGGTTGGCATCAGAAAGGGCATCTAGCTGTGGAAACCATACTGAAACAGACATCAGAGCTTGGTGCAACCCTGTCTCATCAGTTTAAGTTGAAACGTCCAACCCATGCCAGCATGGGAAAAAGGACGTTAACTGATGATGATGGTGATCAAGATGATAAACACCTAGATGGAAAACACATGTGGTTATAAACCGGAGAGAGAACATACATTAGGTTATATCTTATGGGAAGAGAACATAGAAGTTTGATAACCAAAAGGTTACGGTTTCAGTTCAGTTGAGCTTCATTCAGATTCAACTCAAGTAAACTATAACTAGAAGATATAATTGGTTGTGCTGCGCGCGCACACACACACAAAATAGACGGTTGTCTCCCCTTACCAGCGCGCGCGTAAGCACAAATACACACACACTAAATTAAGCTATCAGCACCAGTTGTCTCCCTCACACAGATTAAGATATCACCATCAGTTGCCTAGCTTACATGCACCACATTGATATATAAACCACATAGTTGTCTCCTCAATAAGATGCCACTTCCAGTTGCCTACCGCACATGGATAAAAACCACTGACAGCTTAACGTGAGGAACACAGAGAAAGAAATAGAGGAAACAAGGAATCAGCGACTGCAGGCAGTAGTCATAGCTTTTTGCAGGCTTTCCTAGACTAATGAGTTTGATGCCATTAACGGTACCCTTTACAAATTAATGCCTGCAGGAAAGATGTGAGCCAGAAGGGAATTCTAGAGGGATGAGTGACATTCTGGGAAGAAAGGACTGGATGTAGCAATTGGTGAGAAGCCAGCAAAGTTGGACAGAATGGAGGTGATGAGAGGAAGGGAGACAAATCGGACGGGAGTGCTTGAGTTGCAGTTATATGAACCCAGCTACCCACAAGGAGCAAAGGCCATTACAGTAGCTATAGAAAAAAAACAGAAAGAGTCGACAGCATGCCCATTGGCCATAGACTGGAACAGTTTGTGGGTGGCCTTTTCTGAATGCTGTCTAAGATATTTGCAAGTGCAGCAGCAGCTATTGCTGCTGCCACCACCAATGTCATCATCACCATCATCATCATTTTATGTCTGCTTTCTTTGCTGTTATAGGTAGAACAAGTTTGACAGGATTCAATGTGTTGGAGGACCACACCTTCCTACAATATCTCATTTTGGCCATAGTTCCGATGGCCGGGTGTCCTTCCTTTACAGTGGTTGGTGTTAGGAAGGGTAACACTTTGGGTGCATTTTTTATGGTACCAGCACTACAGTGGTTGCTTTGCCATCAGCAAGACTAAATAACCCTTTCAAGCCTTGTATTGTTAGTGTCTGATTTAATTACCAGACACTTAGAATGTACTGGGTGTTTTTTTTGTGACACTGGGACTGTTGGGAGTGAGGGTGGGAGTCTAGCTTGCAAAACAAGAGTGCTCCCCTTGATGGCAAGGAACAAATTTACTGCAAAAGGATAGCAATGGAGAGAATAATAAAGATAATAATGTTGAGATCAAAAATCAAAAATCAAAATCAAAAGCAAATCAAGATTGAAATCAAAATGGAAATTGTAGTTGTGGCTGATGACAGTGCCATCTGACTAGCACCTGTGCTGGTGGCACATAATAAGCACCATTCAATCGTGGGTCGATGCCAGTGCTGCCTGATAGGCTCCGTGCCCATGGGATGTAAAAAGCACCATCTGAACGTGGTTGATGCCAGTGCCACCTGACTGGCTCCCGTGCCAGTGGCACGTAAAAAGTACCCACTACACTCTTGGAGTAGTTGGCATTAGGAAGGGCATCCAGCTGTAGAAACATTGCCAGATCAGATTGGAGCCTGGTGCAGCCTCCTGGCTTGCCAGTCCTCAGTCAAACCATCCAACCCGTGCCAGCATGGAAAACAGATGTTAAACAATAATGATAATGATGGGGGTAGAGGAGACAGAAGAAGATGGAGGGGAAGAGTAATGTCAGGGGTTAGTGTGAAAGAAAGAGGGGATAATGAGGTGGATTGTAAATAATAGGTTAAAATAATGAGGAGCTATAAACTGAAAGAAAATGGTTAATGAGAAAACTACTTACAGGTGAAACAGCAGATCCATGGAAGTATAAATTCTTAGGCATTTCTCCAACATAAGTCCATCTATGAGATTTTAAAGAGAATCTCCAAACATCTTTGAAAATCATTTTGTTTTTCGTACCTCCACAAATATATACATCTGTAACAATATCAACAAGTGGATGATATTAACTTTATATTATGGAATGATATTACATATTTCATTCCTTTAGAAATACATACAACCAGAACAATAATTACATTATATAATCAATGTGATATTGTTATTTCAATCTTTGAGAAATATAATAGCACTTAGAATAGAATCATAGATAAGAAGTTTAATCCTTTTCTTACTAGAGTGCCGCCTGACAATCAATGCCAGTGCTGACTGACTGGTCCCGCTGGTGGCATGTAAAAAGCATCATTCAAGCATGGTCATTGCCAGTGCGGCCTGACTGGCTGCTGTGCCGGTGGCACGTAAAAAGCACCATCTGAGTGTAGTCGATGCCAGTACCACCTGACTGGCCCTTGTGCTGGTGGCATGTAAAAAGCACCCACTACACTCTTGGAGTGGTTGGCATTAGAAAGGGCATCCAGCTGTAGAAGCCTTGCCAGATCAGATTGGAGCCTGGTGCAGCCTTCTGACTCACCATTCTTCAGTCAAACCGTCCAACCCATGCCAGCATGGAAAGCGGACGTTAAATGATGATGATGATTTCTGTTGAAATATGCTGTCTGTGTTTCAGTTAATTTAAAAAATAATGAAGAATTTAGTAAAACAACTGACATTATTAAGCTACTGTTTGGAAAGTAACAAGAAAGTTTGATGGAAGGTTTTAATTTTGATTAGTTTAACCTTCTAGCATTCAGATCACTCTGTCAAATGTAATGTTTATTTATTTACCTTATGTTAAATTAAACTTTGATATTTCAATGATGTGACTTTATTTTTAGAATAACAGTGTAGGTCATGTGAGAGGCTGGATCTGGCCACAACAAAAAAACAGGTAGGACCAGATATGGCTGGTTTAAATGCTAAAGATTTAAAATGGGAAGTTTCTATCTTGAGTATGCAGGTATTTTCAGAATGGAGTGATGACTGTGCCTTGCTTAGTTAAGGGTTGCCCTTTGGCAAAGTATAGCACCCATTCAGCCACCCTGTCAAGGATACAGTGCAGTCATGGGAATGCAGTATGGCAGATTGTGAAGAGGTAGTGAAAGAGCTCAACTGAGCCAATGGGGCTCAGTTGATACTGAGCGGAGGAATTTTAGAAGATCAATGGTCAGGATTACTCAGCTCTATCAAGAGAGTAAATGCAACGCATCCATAGGGGTAACTTCCATGGTTGTGTAATCAGGTAATGAAAGATTTACTATGACTCAAGCTCCCAGTTCAGATTCATAATAATGGAATTGGATGGCAACAGAAAGTCATGGGAATCCGTGAAAGCAGTGTAACCAAAGCAAGAGTATCATAGAACTAGGTGCAGTCTCAGGTAGGCTGATTTGAAAAGGGTTAAAGCAATGTGTGTATATGGTAGCATACATTGACCATGGGATAATGAACTTAGATCAATAATAACTGACTAACTAATCAAGTGAAGAGAAATAAATTAAAAAGTAGCTTACAATGTTTATAATGAACACAGCCATGGCATTTCCTATCTGATGGTAAATCTGAAATAGAAAATAATATTAGGACAAAGATTTCAAAAGTTACCATTTTGTGGGAAAGGATTTGATCGTAGCAGTGTCAATCTTTAATTTCCAATTAGACTGATATGAGTTAACGAGGAATATCAATTAATGGTGAAGCAAAAATCTATACTGACCATTCTTAATGTCTCTAGAGCTTGTGATGTAAGACCAACAGAATGTGTCAAAGTCTAAAACTGGAATCTGAAACAGACAAAAGACAAAAGGATTAATTAGGGTGCAATGATTCCCCCTTCCCCTACAGACTAACTAATTAATGAAAGATTAAAACAGAATGAATCAATCATCAAGAAGCTAACAGGCGGCGAGCTGGCAGAAACGTTAGCACACCGGGCGAAATGCTTAGTGGTATTTCGTCTGCCGCTACGTTCTGAGTTCAAATTCCGCCGAGGTCAACTTTGCCTTTCATCCTTTCGGGGTCGATAAATTAAGTACCAGTTATGCACTGGGGTCGATGTAATCGACTTAATCCCTTTGTCTGTCCTTGTTTGTCCCCTCTATGTTTAGCCCCTTGTGGGCAATAAAGAAATAAGAAACTGCAGAAATCTATCAAGTGTGTGTATGTGACCATCCCCCACTGCTTGACAACTAGGGCTGGTTTGTTTACATCTCTGTAGTTTAGTGGTTCAGCAAAAGAGACTGACAGAACAAGTACCAGACCAGACCAGACCAGACCAGACTTAAAAAAACCCCAAAAAACCTAAGAACTGGGGTTGATTTGTTTGATTTTAAAAACCCCTCAAGGCAGTGCCTCAGCATGTTCAATGAATGAAAAAAAAAAAAAAAAAGCTGAAATGAACAGGGGAGAAAAATTTATTAATTTTAACTATTACCTTAATCAGATCAAAAACAGAAGAATTGGTACCTCCTCCAAAAATATATAATTTTTTGCCCTCAACTACAGTTTCATGCCGGTATCTACAATGTAAACATGAAAAGATTTTAAAAAAAATATGCACATAAAATTTCATGTTAAAATATTTATGGCATATTTAATTGATTTCAGCTTCTTTATTTCTTCACCAGACAAATGAATTTCATCAAATATAATAATAAAAATAAGTAAGATTCAGTCATTAATATTCAGTAGTAAAACAGTTACAATCAGCGTTATTCTCAGTAAAAAACAGAAGCAATTTAGAAGCAGGCATGGCTGTCTGGTTAAGAAACTTACTTCCCAAACATGTGGTCTCAGGTTCAGTCCTATTGCACAGTACATTGGGTAAGTGTCTGTTACTATAGATCTGGGTCAACCAAAGCATTGTGAGTGGATTTAGCAGACGGAAACTAAGAGAAGCCTATCACATATCATCATTTAACATCCGTTTCCCATGCTGGCATGGGTTGGACGGTTTGATTGAAAACTGGTAAGTTGGTTTCTACAGCTGGATGCTCTTCCAAATGCCAACCACTCCAAGAGTGTAGTAGCTGCTTTTTATGTGCCACCAGCATGGGTGCCAGTTATGAAACACCGGCATTGGTCACGACTGCAATCTCACTTCGCTTGACAGGTCTTCTCAAGCAGAGTATATTGCCAAAGGTCATGGTCACTTGTCACTACCTCTGTGAGGTCCAAAGTTCAAAGGGGTGCTTTTTATGTGCCAGTTACAGGACACTGGCATTGGCCACAATTACGATTTCACTTGGCCTGACAGGTCTTCTCAAGCATGGCATATTGCCAAATATCTTATTTGCTTGTCATTGCCTCTGTGAGGTCCAGTGTTTGAAGGTCATGCTTTACCACTTCGTCCCATGTCTTCCTGGGTCTACCTCTTCCACAGGTTCCCTCCACCGTTAGAGATTGGCACTTCTTTACACAGCTGTCCTCGTCCATATGCATCACATGACCAACTTTTATCTCAATGCTTACATTATTGTGCATGCACACTGACATTGCACATCCAACGAAGCATGCTGGCTTCATTTCTTTCAAGCCTTCGCATGTCCTTGGCGGTTACAGCCCATGTTTCACTGCCATGGAGCATGGCTGTTCGTACACAGGCATCGTACAATCTTCCTTTCACTCTGTGGGAAAGGTCCTTTGTTACCAACGAGGGTAGGAGCTCTCTGAACTTTGCCCAACCTATTCATATTCTAGCAGCTATACTCTCAGAGCATCTACCTCCGCTTCTGACTTGGTTACTTAGGTAACGGAAGCTATCAACTACTTCTAGTTTTCCCACCAGGCATTTGATGGAGTCTATTTTCTGTACATTTTTGGTATTAATTGTACCTGTGCACCTTCCACACACAAAAGCTATTTCCCCTGTTAACCTTCTTCTATTATTGCTGCACCTCTTATGTGTCCATAGCTTACATCAGGTACATCTTAAGGAGTTACTACCTATGCTTTTTCTACAGATCGAGCAGGGACATCGACTTGAAGAGATTTGTGATTTGTCTGCTTTCCTACTTACTAAGACTTTGGGTTTTGCTAGATTTTGTCTGCTCTCCTACTTACTAAGACTTTGGTTTTTGCTGTGGACCCCTGACTAAACAAGCATCACTAATGTTGCTGTGCAAAGAATAAAGGACTGATCATAGTAACTAAGTGCAGTGTTGTGTGAGTGAAATATTGCAGAGGTGATGAAATCCTATTGCAATTTAATGCAAAGTGATAGAACTTTAAACATCATTACTCTAACACAATCTTTTCCACTTACAACTGGAAAAAATGAATGGAAAGAGAATTGGCACAATTGCTAGGGCATCAGTCAAAATACCTTGATGTAGTTGTTTTGATTCTTTACATTCTGAGTTCAAATTTTCATAAGGTCAATTTTGCTTTCCTTCATTCTGGGGTCTATAAAATGAAGTACCAGTCAAGTACTGGGGTCAATATTACTGATCAGCCCTCACTTCTCAAAACTGCTGATTGTGTGTCTAAATTAGAAACAATTATTATTATTGTGGTTGACTGGTAATGCACAAATATGAGCTAAAAGTGCTGCATCTACAAAGATTGCTGGACAGTGAGGCATGGTTGCCATTCGTAAGTCACATTTTTCTACTGCTTATCTTTTGATAGAGCTGCAGTCCTGGGTCATGTGAAAACCAAGCTTGAGTATCTGGCACTAGAATGTAGTTTAGGCACTCACATTTCTCCACCATTTTGGAAATCCAGCTGGTGGTATGTTAACCCTTGAATTGTATAAAGAATCAGTGATGGACAAAATCAACGTTCTTAGGAAAACACTGGACATGCTAAAATCAACTGAACAATCTAATCTGAAGAACTTTCAACTTGAAGACTATAAAGAACTTCTAGAAATCACTAATTTGGCTGTTGAATAGGGGTGACATTACCTGTTCAGGATTAACTCTACAGGTGCAATAGTGTTATCAGCCACACCTGTTTGAGATGCGTATGATGCAAGAAAACAGTTGCATGCACTTTATAAGTGTCCAAATAAGGCAGATTTATGGAGTTATGTTGAGTAGGTGTCGTTATGTGTAGGACATACCTGGCTAGCAGCTGAGTCAAAAATGAAGATCACCTTTCCACTTTCCTTTGATCAGGAAGAGCAGATAGTTTCCTATGATTTGTGACTGTGGCAAAAAACATTGTAAGCAGAGCAAAACTGAAAGGACTGAAGCCTGACATGTTCCTCTTTGACTGAACTGTCACGAACGTTTTCAAGAACCATGTGGAGAAACGTTATGGTGAAGAGAGAGGTACTGCCCTACTGTAAATTTGTTGAAAAGTGGATGACAGTAACAAGTATGGCTCAGGTGAATAAGCTTACTCTCAGCATGTGGCTATAAGCTAGAAAATACAGCTAAGAGAAAGAGCAGTTTATGTTCGGAGTCAGAGTAATCCTAGGTCTGTGGGTCTCTTTGATTGGCCTTAGGTAGCTGTCCTTTCTATGTAAACCTATTATTTCAGTAATTCTTTCCCATTGCAATGACCCTCATCCATTGTCCTTGTTGCATATAGCTAATAAAGAAGTTGTTATTAATTATTATTTCTATAATTATTATTGTTGTTATCATTATCATTTATTGCAAGCTGGCAGAATTGTTACAATGCCAGGCAAAATGCTTAGCGGCATTTTGTCTGTCTTTATCCTTTTAGGGTTGATAAAATAAGTACCAGTTGAGTAATGGAGTTTGTATAATCAACTTACACCCACATCCCCTGGAATTTCTGGTCTTGTGCCAAAATTTGAAACCATTGCTATTATTATTATTATTATTATTATTGCTGTTACTGTCATTGAAAATGATATTTAAGGAGAACTGATGATCAACAACTGAAATTAGTATAATTCGAGAAATGAGTAATTGTAAAGTTAAGCCAACAACATGTTGATAGCCTGGTTAAATCACACACACACACACACACACAAAAGCCATCTAATGAATTTAGCAGTAAAGTAATTGTTCAGTAAAACCAACATAAATACAAAACTGTACAGAAGATCAATATCTAACCTTGGTTCTGGCGGGTTTTTACATTCAATATATTCCCAAGATTTTGTGCTAAGTTCAAGACGGTAAAGATCCAACATGTAAATTGTACCTTCTGTACCGCCACAGATGTATATGTAATTGTCAATTGGATGCATAGTCTGAAAAATAAGACAAACAATTATACACGGTGTCCACAAGGTCTGGGTACATGGAGTAAATAAAATCATAACATAAACAATTAAATATAAGAAATAATAATTTCTTAATGTATTAATCCCCATGCACCCAGACTTTGTGGACACCCTGTATAACACAGATTTGTATAACATGATTGTATAACACAATTACACAATAGAAATACAAAATGCAAGATGAATTTGTCAAGTAGATCATGCTGCCAACTCTTTCCTCCTATCAGATATACAGAAGACAATAACAATATCCCAAACTCAAAATTTCAGAACCTTACAATATCTTTCACTTGTTTTAGTTATTGGACTGTGACCATGTTGGTAAAACAGGTGATGGTTGACAACAAGAACATTCGGCTGTAAAATCCTGCTCTGCAAGTAACTCTCCAACCAAACCCATTCAAGCATGGAAAAATCAGACATTAAACAAATGACCAAACAATGAAATTATACATAAGACTTACATGTCCATATCTCTTTGAAGGGAAATTTGCTGCATCACCATTTAATGGTTGGCAGGGAATAAGTTGCCATTCTTGCTTGAGAAGATCGAGTTGATAAATGTCATTGCTACTGTTCATGCCAAATGGCAGGCCTGATCCACCAAACACAATTATGCAGTTTCCAAGAAGACACACTTAAACGAGAGCAGATTATCATTGGTTAGGGGTGCATTTAGTAAAAGGGTTCATTTAATATAAGAAGATTAACTCATACAATTCATGGATACATACATTTCTACATACACATATGAGTTCAAAAAAGAAAAACAACAACGTGAGGACGTGATACAGATATTGTGTTACTGGACGCTCAGGAAAGTAAAGAAAGAGAATCTGACGTTTCGAGCGGAGCTCTTCGTCAGAAATATAGGAAAGTCCAAAGAAGGGAAGACGGAGGAAGAAAAAATCACCATACATACACACACACAAGTATTTAGTGGTCTTACATAATAGATGCATTTTCAATTATATATTACACAGACCAGAAACTTACATATAAAATGATTTCAAAATATCACTTTTTGTGCCAGTGCTGTGTAAACGCATTTGTGCCGGTGGCATGTTAAAAGCACCCGGTACACTCTGTTAAGTGGTTGGCATTAGGAAGGGCATCCAGTCATAAAAACCATGTCAGAGCAGATTCTGGAGTTTAGTGCAGTCCTCTAGCTTGCAACCTCCAATCAAAACGTCCCACTAATCATGCTAGCATGG
This sequence comes from Octopus bimaculoides, assembly GCF_046866305.1. Classification (NCBI taxonomy): domain Eukaryota; kingdom Metazoa; phylum Mollusca; class Cephalopoda; order Octopoda; family Octopodidae; genus Octopus; species Octopus bimaculoides. The sequence goes on from NC_142931.1 coordinate 129,721,350, forward strand.
AAAACAGATGTTAAATGGTGATGATAATTATATATAATATATATAGTCACTATGTGTTGGTACTCCATCGCTTACGACGTCGAGGGTTCCAGTTGATCCGACCAACAGAACAGCCTGCTCGTGGAATTAACGTGCAAGTGGCTGAGCATTCCACAGACACATGTACCCTTAACGTAATTCTCGGGGATATTCAGCGTGACAAGGCTGACCCTTTGAATTACAGGCACAACAGAAACAGGAAGTAAGAGTGAGAGTAAGTTGTGGCGAAAGAGTACAGCAAGGTTCGCCACCATCCCCTGCCGGAGCCTCGTGGAGCTTTAAGTGTTTTCGCTCAATAAACACTCACAAGCTCAAAGACAAAGCAGTGAAGTTCTTAGGTGATTTTAACTTAGAAACAAATATAAAATAAAGGCAGATGATTCCCAAAATGCTATTGTTTGACTTACTTGAATGAGAAGCAACCTGCGTTGGTGCTGGACCTGTTGTTTTTAACTTTGTCCATACATTTGTTGATATGTTGAAAGACCAAACCTGTGAAAATAGAAAAAAATATTTCAGATGTAGGAAGAAATTATACAAAGTTTTGAAACAGAGAAAAAAAAAAAAACCTTGACTAAAGAGAAGATTTCATAATCTACACCATTAATTACAAAATAAGAATAAAAAGCATAATTTAGATAGAAAAGAAAACTGTATTCTATCTTTTACAAATGATCTGTAGCAAAGGTGGCCATAATGCAGCTCTCAAAGCTATTCATCACCATCATTATCATCAATTAGTATCCACTTAACTATGCTTGCATGAGTCAAATGGAATCTGTTGAAGCAGATTTTTTAAGGTTAGATGTCCCTCCCCTCTTTAACCCTCTCCTATTTCTAAGCAAGGTAATATCTTCCCATAGCTGTTGGAGGGTTAGCAACATGAAGAGCATCTGGCTGCAGAAAATCTACCTCAACAAATTCTGTCAGCAGGACAGTGGACTGAAGCCAGATGCTCTTCATGTTGCCAACCCTAATCTGTTTCCAACAGATAAGGGTTAGCAACACGAAGGGCATCTGTCTGTAGAAAATCTGCCGCAACAAATTCTGTCACCAGGACAGTGGACATTAAAATGATGATAATAATATATGTTTATGTGAACTGAGAGTAAGACATGTTCCACAGTACCCAGAATATGGAGAACAAAAAGAGGCATCTAACTAGATTTTATAATGTAATTTTCTTTTTATCTGTTTCTGCTGTTAGTAATTTAACATATTATATCAAAAATAATTTCCTTCCATTCATATGTAATTTGGCCAATTGAAATTTTCCTTGGTAATATTTCCCTGTGGCTCAACATGTTTCTATGGAAGATAAAAAAATGAAGGACACCACATGTATGATGGTGATGCTCATTTTACAACTATAGCATGTTATCAAGACAAGGTAACACACACATTATATATATATATATAAATATGCATGGTTTTTTATATGCTAGCCACTGATATAATCATTCAATTTTTATATATATATATATATATATATATATATATATATATATATATATATATATATATATATATATATATATATATATATATATATATATATATATATATATATATATATATATATATAGATAGATCGACATAGGCATGGTTGTGCAGTAAGAAGCTTGCTTCCCAACCACATGGTTCTAGGTTCAGTCCCACTGTGTGTCACCATGGGCAAGAGTCTTTTACTATAGCCTTGGGCCAACCAAAGCCTAGTGGATGATCTGTTAGAACAAACTAAGAAAGCCAATATGAGAGTTTCTCTCATGGTATCTACTGCAGTATGATTTGTTCTAACAGAACATCCATGTTTAAGTGGGGATAAATATTACTTCTCAATATATATATATATATATATATATATATATATATATATATATATATATATGTATACACACACAATGGGCTTCTTTCAGTTTTCAGCAACCAAATCCACTCAGAAGGCTTTGATCAGCTCTGAGCTATAATAGAAGCAGTGGGAACAAACCAAAAGTAATGTGGTTGGGAAGCAATCTTCTTAAACACACAATCACACCTACACTCCTTTATTAAATTAAACCATATAAAACAATGATAAATCATTTTACTTGCTTCTATTTTACCTCATTAAACAAGTCTGAGTAGGTTGGGTTAAATCCACCAATAACAAATATGTGGTTGGCTGTAACAATAATTCGGTGTCCACTTCGTTCAATTGGTATATCTGTGTTTTCACAATCTAAACAACAAGATAAATGTTTACAAAATGAAATCATGATTGAAATCATCAGTTTGTAGTTGACTACAAGGAAAATAAATATTTGTATTGATTATTTCACAGTAGAAATTAGTTGTAAAGATTTAACAGAGCTCTACGTTCTGTAAAAGCTAGATACCGATGTTTTGTAAATTCTGTTCTAGTTGAGTATAAAGATGTTAGAAATATAGCAGATACTGCTTGTATGATGGTGACACTCGTTTACAACTAATATGTAATGTCAAGACATGGAAGCACAAAGAAAAACATGCACACACATACATATCCACATAGTCATCTATGAATCTATAAATCAGATAAAATAGGTACTTGTATCAGGTCATGCCATAAGTTCTGTCCGATTTTACTTTTTTTTAAATAGAATGAAATTTAATAGTATTTTAGAATGTCTAATGGAATTAAAAATTATTTTTATGCATTTGTGTACATTTAAACTAATTAAATATTATTTTACAGAATAGAATTAAAATTTCTTTGATTAAAACCCTTTCTAACATGGAAATATCCAAAGAGCATTCGAGGCACATAATGCTTTATGAGTACAAAAAAGGAAACTCTGCAGCCGAAGTGACTCGAAACACACACTCAGTTTATTGGAAAGAATGCTTGAATGAAAGAACTTGCAGAAGATAGTTTGCAAAATTCAGAAGGGGAGATTTCAGCCTTGAAAAGGAAGATCGAACAGGACGTCCAGTTGAGTTTGATGACAAGCTCCTTGAGGCATTACTTGAAGAAAATCCTGCATTATCAGTCGAAGAATTGGCAATAAAGCTTAGTTCAAATCATACAACTGTTCATTGTCATCTTCAACAACTTGGAAAATGGGTGCCCCATGAATTGTTCGAAAGCAACTGCAAATCCCGGGTTGATATCTGCTCTTCTCTCCATTCTCGTGAACTCATTTCACCCTTTTTGGATAGACTTGTGACTGGTGACGAAAAATGGATCTTCTATCGAAATGTTAAATGTCATAAACAGTGGCTTGATAAAATGGAAAAAGCTCAACCACAATCGAGAAGGGAATTTCATGGGAAAAAGGTTCTCTCTATCTGGTGGGATTTCAAAGAATAATTAACTTTGAATTGTTACCACCTAATGCAACAATCAATGCTCAAGTCTACTGTCAGCAATTAGAGCATTTGAACAAAGCTTTGAAGAAAAAAAGACCCACTTTAGAGAATCGAAAAGGAGTGATGTTTCATCAGGACAATGCATGACCCCACACTGCAAAGATCACATCACAGGAGATTGAAGAGCTTGGTTGGGAAAAAATTCCTCATCTACCTTATTCTCCTGACCTTGCTCCTTCAGACTACCATTTGTTTCGTAGTTTACAGAATCATTTGGGGGACATAAATTTCACAAGTCAGGAAGAGGTCGAAACTGACATTTTAGAGTTCTTCGCTTTGAAACCAAAATAGTTTTACATTGGTGGGATTAAAAAGCTTGAAAATAGATGGAAGGAAGTCATAGATAATCAGGGAAAGTACATTGATGATTAAATATCAATTAAATATAACATTTGATCACTTGTTTTCTTTATTCAAAATTCGGACAGAACTTATGGGATGACCTGATATATTTGTCAACAGAATGGGTGTATTGAAGTGATGGATCTATACTACTGTATTCTTTGATGCATGCATGTTCACTCCCCAACCATGTAGTTGGGATCAGCCTTACTACGTGGTGCCTTGGGCTGGTGTCTTCTATGATAGCCTCAGATATATCAAACCCTTATCAGTAGATTTGGTAGACAGAAACTATAATATACCAACTCTGTTGACAAATATACATATATCTATTTGTATGTATGAATGCTTACATACCTATACCCACACATTGGACTTCTTTTAGTTTCTGTCTACCAAATCCACTCATAAGGCTTTGATATATCTGGGGCTATAGTATAAGACCCTAGCCCAAGGTGCCACACAGTAGGACTGAACCCAGCTACATGGTTGGGAAGTGAACATCTTTACCTAAAATCTAAATTTCATGCATACAAAACTCCAGGTGAAGATTTATCTCCATTTCTAACAGATACAGTGACCCTGCAGAAGATACTTTGGCAGCTGTGATGAGATTGTTGTTAGTTATTAGGACTGTTTAGTCCCAGGACAACAGTGAACCAGTAGGCCTATAATAGTTGTGTCTAGTTTAGGCACAAGGCCAGCAATCTTTTTGAGGAAGGGTTTAGTTGATACTATCAACTTCAGTACTTGAATAGTGCTGTATTTTATTGACCCTAGAGGGTTGAAAAGACAATGTTGGCTTTCATGGGATTTGAACTCATGATATCAAGAGTCAGAATACTGCAAGGCATTTTATTCACCGTTCTAACGATTCTGCCAGATTATCCTTTCTTTTAAATTTTCTATGTCCATTCTGCTATTTATCTTTTTATTTTTCAGTAAATCATACCATATTGAAATATATCTGTTGTGTCTTAAAATAATGTTGGTTTTTCAATATTTCTATAATTCATAAAAGTTCTTAATATTATTCATTTGAAGGCGGTGCGCTGGTAGAATTGTTAGCACGCCAGGTAAAATGCTTTGTTGCATTTTGTTTGCCCTTAAGTTCTGAGTTCAAATTCCGCTGTGGTTGACTTCGCGTTTCATCCTTCTGAGCTTGATAAAATAAGCACCAGCTGAACACTGGGGACGATGTAATCAACTAATTCCTCCCCCCAAAATCGCTGACCTGGTGCCAAAATTGAAACCAACATTATTCATTTTATTTATACAGATAAACCAAATAATTATAGAACTTTTATATAATTATATATTTATTTGGTTTACTTGTATAAATAAAGCTTACAAAATAGTTAATAAAATTACAAAATATATATATATATATATATTCATTTTACAATTTCCGCTAAGGTTGACTTTGCTTTTCATCCCTCTCAGGATCGATAAAATAAGGGTAAATTTCCCGTTTTCCGGACCAAAAGAAGTTTTTTTGTGGCATATAAAGGGGTCACCGTAATTCATTCAATGAAAAAAAAAAAATTCTAATGATTCTGGGATGGGGGGGGGGGGTCGATTCCCCACCCCACTTTTTTCCTGAACAAAAATAAGGAGTTTGCAGCACATTAGGAGGTCAGGGTTTTTGATTCCATGCAAAAAATCCGAGATTTTTTTTTCTTAGTGAAACACGAGTGGATGTACTTCCCAAAATGAGTACCAGTTGAACACTGGAGTCGATATAATCGACTTACCTCCCCTCCGAAATTGCTGGCCTTGTGCCAAAACTTGAAACCAACATTATTTAATTTGAAAGTGTAACATATTGATGACAACAGCACACACAGACAAATACACATATTTATCGTTAACTGTTGTTATTTACTACTACTGGCATAGGGTAAATTTTGATACTTTGACCCGCGCGATTTTCACTTAAATAAAAAAAAAAAAACTCGGATTTTTTGCGTGGAATCAAGTACCCTGACCTCCTAATATGCTGCAAACTCCTATTTTTTGTTCGGAAAAAAAAAAGGGGGGAACAGAACTCCCCCACATCCAGGAATCATTGGATTTTTTTTTTATTTCGTTGAATGCATTCATGTGACATCCTAATATGCTACAAAACCCATTTTTGAGTCAAGAAAACGGGGTAGAGTGAGGTGGAAGCCTCGTAAATACTCCCCCCCTCCCACTGATCTTTTCACCTGCACGATTTTCAAAAAAAAAAAACTTGGATTTTTTGCATGGAATCAAGTACCCTGACTTCATGTTGCAATCCCTTTATTTTTACTCGGAAAAAAAGGGGTGGGGGGTGGGAAGCTGGACCCCTCCCCACATCCCGAAATCATTGGAAATTTTTTTTTTTGTTGACTGAATTCCGATGACCCCCTAATATGCTACAAAACCCTTTTTTGGGTCCGGAAGACGGAGTGGGGTGGAACCCTCGGAAATTTCACCTCCATCCCCATTTTCAAATATTTTTTGCTATTTCTTTCTTTAACCATAATTTTAGATAACATTTTGCAGAAATACGTTTTCGAGAGAGTGTCGATTACATTAGATTGAAAATTCAACGAAGTTTGAAATGAATAAGTGAAGATGCAGATGTTATATAGAAGTTACTGGTAACGAAGTGTGGAGAGGTAGATGATAAATTCATCTTAAAAAAACACGTTTTTGTATATTCGGAATCTACATGATATAACAAATATTCGTTGGAAATTTCATTAAAAAATATCCGTTTTTCTGCAAGTTATGATCATCCAAAGTCGGGGTGAGGTATGACATGGGGGAGATTTGTGTCTTAAAAAAAAGACGAGATGGTCGTAGTCAACACGCTTTTTAAAGACGGGATGGTCACAATTGCAACACTTTTAAAAAACGGGATGATCACGGTTGCAATGCTTTTAAAAGACAAAACGGTCACGGTTTAGAATACTTACGCATGTTTTCGCGCGTCCAAAAAGATTTGTTTGCAAACATGCACACAGATCCACGCATGCGCAAGAACCAATTCAATACTGGAAATGTTTCTATTTCAATGCCCACGACTTCAGGTACACTCACCTCTTACACAGTGTAACGAGGGTTCGGGTTTTCTGTTTTAAATATCAAAGATTCAGAATCTTTTTTATGTCTGTTACATTTAAAAAGTTTTGAACATTTTTTCATAAGATTAAGGTTTCGGGGGAGGGGGCGAAAGTAAAGAATACGTACACCCAGCATTTAAGGTTAGGAAATAGCCAGCTGGAGGAGATGTTCTCCTGGGGCTAAAAGCAACAGTAACATTCACCCTTAGGGTTTAGCCGCATCTAAGTGGTAAATATACTTCACGTAATAGGGTTTTTGTTACGTCGAAAACGGGCAGTGTACGTATTCTTTATCTCCTCCGGTTTCGGCATTTACAGCTGTAATATTTTTTATATTTCGTAATCATAAGTTAAAATTTTCAGTAAATGAAATAGATTAATACTCATATGTACCTCAAATGCAAGCGAAAAAGAAAAAATATACTGGAGATGTAAATCCGTTAACCCTCCAAAATTTTCTTTTTTTTCTTAATTAAAACAAAAACTTTTGGAAGATTCTAAATCTTCGATATTTAAAAGCACAATAACCGAAGACCGTCGTCTTAAAAGGCAAAATAAAGAAGAAAAGATAAAGGTTAAAGAAAAACTCCACACGGAAACGAATAAGCCCTTTTTATTTCCTGCTTATTTTTTTTATAGGGGCGCAGAATTGTTATGGTGTGTGTGTATATATATATATATATATATATATATATATATATATATATATATATACCATTTGTTACGGGAACTTTCAGCAAGAAATATACAAATTCTTACAGTATTGTGGTCAATGTGTCCTTCCTTTTTTTAAGACGGTGGGTTGTAATTTGAGGGAGAGTTGATTGCTGTTTCTAGCAAGTAGAGTGACCGCATAGAGGCTATGTAGCTCCACGAATGGGAGCGTAATGGGAAGATTTTAAAATGCAACATTGCAAAAATGTGAATTAGATGTAAAACGAAAAGTGAACTTTTAAGCGAGATGCAAATCTAAAGTAGCATCTGAATTTGTATATGGTGAGAAAGAAGAAAGAATTCTAACATTTCAGGCATGGTTGGCTGTTTAGAAGTCTCCTTTTGTCTAAACAACTTACTAACAACTCTGTACTACGATATTGTTCACACCCAAGCATGGAAAAACTGCAGTTCAAGACAAACGAAGAAGCCTCCATACAATCATTTGACCTGCTAGAAATAGCAGGCAAATGACACTACACTGTCTTTAAAAAGACACATTGAATGATGTGGACCTAGGCGCATTGTATCCAGGGAAAGTACGGATAAACAGCAGAAATGACCAGGCTTAACGTAAATATTAAACAACAACTATGCAGGGGCATCCTTTCAATTGATCCTACCAGAGTACTAGAATTAATTAAAGCCGTAAATTCACAAACCTATCTTCAAGTATTGCAGACAGTATCTTCCAGCTGATGGACACATCTTGGAAACTAAAATGTCATAAAACATAGTGAGTAGCTGGGTCGAGAGAATACAGTTCATAATGTAGTTTCTCTTAATGTTTAAATAAATATCTTCATGTTAGTGGATCTACGACAAAATACGTTTTCCCTTAACGAAGAATTTTTTTTATAAACCTTACCATTATTCTGTCGAGGAATTATTGTCTGGACTTTTAGCAACGACATTGGACTGCTTCCCTCTGCCATGACTTCGGGGCTCGGTTAAGAGCGGTGGAGATAAATATTCCTTCCATTAAATCAAAATTCTACGGAATAACAAGATGATTAATAAATGTGTTTTATTACTTTTCTATAAAGATGAAATTAAATAATAAGACAAATAATATTTTAGTGATCAATTTATTCATATCAGTATTTTAATATGTAAATGTTTATCGTTATTAGATGTTAGTTTTTGGTGACCTGTGGCGGAATATTATAAGGAAGGTAACTATAACGAACACACCGCCTAACAACCTCCATTTGTCGATTATCAAAAATGGCCAACAGCATGTCAGTTAGAGTTGATGTGAAAAATATACTCTCGTCTTTTATATCGACAGGTGTCAGAAAATGTCCGAAAATGTAAGTAAATTCACAAAATAATGATAATTTAATTAAATTATCAGTTTTATTTTTACAATTCCCTGTTTAAAAATAGCTAACAACTAGTATTTTGATTCTCTGACTACGCAAAATCTTCCAACATTAATTCAAAATTTACAACTTCCGGGGTAAATTTAACGTTATTTCGTGGAATCTTTATAAATAGTATTTGTTTTTCATATCTCAAATCGAATCAAACTCAAATGGATAATATTTTGATTTGCATAGCTATCTCTAGAGAAACTATTTGAAGCGTTTGAACTGTTTTATTAATGACGTCTTTCTCAAATAATCTTGTAAGTTTCAATTAAAATGAAAGAGTCACCAAATACATTGTTGTTATTGTAATAACGTCAAGATTCTTGTGTTTTTCATTCACAATAATTCTGAAACATTCATATCTATAATGTTTATAAACACTATGTTGGAAAAGATATAACCGAGTTTGGTTTTAAGGATATATTGTTTTGTATTTCGATTTGAACATATTTATTAAAGGTTCCTTAACCTATTTAATGCATCCTGTCTCTAAAATCAGGCAGAGGAAAACACTTATATGATACTATTTAATTCAAATTTAAGTACATATTTGCTTTTCATGAATCCGAACTGTTATATGATCAATAGTCCTTTTATGAATTTCTCGTCAAAATAGTTGTTCTTATTTAACTATAATTAATTGAAGAATGGGTTAATTGGAAATACTTGCAAGTGTTTATTTGGAAATGTCATAAAGGGAATACTGTAATTAAGTCGTAGATTGAGTCGTCACTGCATAATCATTTATTTTATGAAATCTTGTTAATTTTAATGCTTGTAACTATTCAATATATTTATGTATAACACCTGATTGTGTGTTTGTGTATATATATATATATATATATATATATATATATATGCATGTATGTGTGTGTGTTGAATTATCGATGGTGACCGCTAAAGTCCAAAGTGAATGCTCAATTTACTATCAGAAACTGAAGAATTCAGTCACATAAGCAAAATACAATTAAAAATAAGACAAGACTGCTCTCACAGTTAATTGATGAACTTCAACTTTTTATAAAATTAAATGCAGTGACTGTGTGGTGATATAACTAACCCCAGTGTTTAGGGTGTTATATCATGATATATAAACGAAGTATATGGTATTGTTTTGTGTGAAAGTGGATAAATACTGAACAAACATTTTACGTTTTGTTTGTTGAATATTTCAGGTTTTTGATTTTCAGTCAGATATAAATTCTATAAGCTATTCACCCAGCTCTCTATATTCACCTTTTAAAAAATTATCAGAAAGAATTTTATATTGAACTGGGGTGGGGGTCTGACACTAACGAGTTACTTTTCATTATTCATTTTTACTCAAGGGAACCAATTTGAATGGTAAGGAGTACAGTAGATTCAAATTATATATCATTAGTATAGTACTGAAGGCGCATGGCTCAGCGGTTAGAGCACTGGGCTCACAATCATGAGGTAATGAGTTCAATTCCTGGACTGGGGTGTGTGTTGTGTTCTTTAGCAAGACACTTTATTTCACATTGCCCCAGTTCACTCAGCTGTAAAAATGAGTTGCGGCACCACTGGTGCCAAACTGTATCAGCCTTTGCCTCTCCCTTGGATAACATCAGTGATGTGAAGAGGGGAAGCAGGTATGCATGGGTGACTGCTTGTCTTCCATAAACGACCTTGCCCGAATTTGTTCCTTAACTTTCTAGGTGTAATCCCATGGTCATTCATGACCAAAGGAAAGTCTTTACCCTTACCTAGTATAGTACTTATTTTATTGATCTTAGGAGGGGGAAAAAACCGAGCTAGATTGGCTGGAATTTGATCTCAGAATGTGTTTATCTATTGCACCATCTACAACACCTAGAACATCACTACAACACTATTTGTTCCACATATATCTATACAAATATTAAAGAATACTTTTACACAAGAACAATAGCAGTAATATTAATGATCTCATTAACTTAGTTCACCATTGTAGCATGCACACCACCTGAGGTGCAACTGTTGCAATCCCTTAGATACTCTCATTTACCTCTACTACAGACAGTGGAGAAAAGACATTTCCAGTCACTTGAAATAGCAGTCAATTCTACCTCAAATCACACCCATCTTAAAAAGAGAAGTACATATTGGATAAAATAGTCTGAGGCACATTAAGCAAAATAAGAGGGTCATGGTTTGAATGCTTTTCATTGTTCTGCTAACTTAAGGCTAAATAGCAACATAACAGCCATTACATGCCTTATGCAGTGTGATCCTATGGCAGATAGATGCTAGGGTACTTGGAACTCTATATTTGTCATTTGACATGCTATAACAACAATCATCAAAGAAAGTTGGTGAAAGAAATACATGTATTCGGTAGAGTTAACTTTGAAACTTTTATATCCTTAATGTTTGGATATATGAGTTAACGAAGTGGAGGTAAAACAATGTCTTCATGCGACATACTTCTGTTACTGCTCATGTGAGACTCCCAAAATGCCTCTGTTATCATCAACGATAAACGTTCCGATGAGTCCATCTTTTAAACACACATGTGTTAATGCCTATCACCACAACAGAAACTATTAACTTCTTTCTTTAGATAGCAGAAAACTTGTGATAGATTTGCTCTCCTTGTATTAATAATAATAAGGAAACAGTTGCTAGGTACAACAACACATTTAGTTTGTATCTTCAGTACATCAGCAGCCATAATTCAGTGAAAACTAGCAGAGACTTTGGAAAATAAATCTCTCTCCTTTGTATTTCTGTAATGATGGAGCAGTGAATAGAATGAAATAAACAACAATCCTTTTTCCCATAAAAAAACTATTTCTATTCAACAAATAATTTGGAATTTTTTGGAAAAATTATTAATTTTTTCTTTATCACTATGTGTGGAGGAAGAGTAGTGCCCATTGATACTTTTCAGACTTCCAAGGCAAGCAATAAACTAACAGCATAACAACTTCATTGGTAGTTATCCTTTTCAAATGATTGTTAGATTCAACTATCGTTAACAGTCCTTCCAACTTCAATCTTTATGTCTGAATTCAGAGCTGAAATAACTGATGCAATCAAAGAGGTAACAAAAGATTAATTAGTTTAATGAGAAAGTACCCCATGCGCGTGGTTTAGTGGATAGGGTATTTGGCTCACGATCATAAGGTCGTGAGTTCGATTCCCGGTGACATGTTGTGTCCTTGAGCAAGACACTTTATTTCACGTTGCTCCAGTCCACTAAACTGGCAAAAATGTGTAGTACCTGTATTTCAAAAGGCTGGCCTTGTCATGCTGAGTCTCCCTGAGAACTACGTTAGGGGTACACGTGTCTGTGGATTGCTCAGTCACTTGCACATTAATTCCACGAGCAGGCTGTTCTGTTGATCGTATCAGCTGGGACCCTCGTCATCGTAACTGATGGAGTGCTCCTTTGCCCAATGCTAAAATGAAGGGCAACTCCACCAGTTTGTTACAGTAAAAGAAAGCAAATAAGAAAATAATGAAAACAATAAAGTTCTCAGAATTAAGTCTCTTTAATCTTGGCACCTGTTTTCACCACCATCACCCATTCACTTTTTTAGTCAGCTGTATGAAACTTTCTTGTTCCCCTTTTCAACAAAGGACTCTGATTGCCAGTATCTTCATCTTCCTACAGCAACATTCAAACCTATCTAAATATACAAGCTTCACTAAATAATTTTTGCTGAGACAGATCATCTCACACATGCATGCACACAAAGAAAACTTTCATGAATGACTTGTTGCTTGCATATTAACTTCAACCTTTGTTCAGTAATGAAAGGTAGATGATTTATTTACAAGCAATGTTCTCAGTTTGGAGTTTTTCTAGTTTTGCTTCACAATAGTCAAGTATCATGTTTGAAACCTTAGTTTTAAAAGAAAATGTCAAATATTGTTGTGCTACATTTATATATGCATGCTGTTGTTAACCCTTTAGCATTCAGATTACTCAGTCAAATGTAATGCTTATCTATTCACATTGTTTTCAGTTACTCTTGCATTATCTCATGACTTTGGAATTTTTATTGCAATTGTTTATTTCTAAAACAATATTGTAGGGCATCAGTAAGATGAGATTGGTTTGAACATAAAACAGGTAAAATATTTAGGCCGGATATGGCTGGTTTAAATGCTAAAAGGTTAATGGTCTTTTATTTTGTTGTAGTTCGCCAGATATTGTGATTAACAATGAAGATGATAGTGATGGTGATGATATGGACCATACGTCTAAAGACCAAACACCAAACGATCCTCGGAATAAAACAAAATATTTAAACAGAGTTGGGTCATATACTGTATCCTTTAATCATAGTTTTTTTTTTTATGAGATAGGTCATGTCTGTTGAGATATTTGAATCATGTTACTTTGTATTGTTATCACCTGATACAAAGTAACGCTTTTATTTTCTTTGTTTTACATCTAACTGTTTCTGTAGAATGGTTCTTCTAAATGTGAATATTAATATGTTGTGTTAGGATCTATATATACACAAAAAGCACAGCATGGCTATATGCTTAAGATGTTTGCTTCTCAACCACATGGTTTCAGATCTACTGCATAGCACCTTGGGATAGTGTTTTGTACTATAACCTTGGGCTGACCAAAGTCTTGTAAATAGATTTGGTAGACTGAAACTGAAAGAAGCCTGTCACATATATATTTCATTATGTATGTGTGTATATATATATTCTAGGAGGTTGCATCATATGAAAGCTCAATGCTGATTGGTCAGCTAATTAGCCAAAGCTCAATGCTGATTGGTCAGCTAATTAGTCAATCATATGAAATAGTTATAGTTATGGCTAAGCTGTCCCCTAAACTTGGCAGTTTGGTGATTCAGTTTTGAATCTGCTACAAATTCTTCACCTCCACACTTTGCTAGCATGAAAAAACGTTAAGCAAATGCTTAAATATGTACATGTATGTATATATAGTTTCTATACGAAGTTCAGTACTAAACTGAAAGATTACTCAATAATTTTAGAAGAGTACATGTTTATTAAACTTTTATAAGATGGGTAACAGTTACTTTGAAGTTTTGGCCTGCTAGCCACCAGCCACCATCAGTTTGAAGAACGCTTGCTATTTCTAGAAAGTCAAGTCGTTTTAGAGGCTGCTTTGTTGGATCATCTGTCCTATGTTTTTTCCATTTTCTTTTCACCTTAAATGTCATATTTCTTTTCCTTAACTTTAGTAAAGGTTCGGACTTGGTTTGCTAAACCCCTGTCTTTATCACCAATGATCTGTGCACGATATGGTTGGCAGAACACTGATGTTGATATGCTACACTGTGTTTGTTGCAAAGCTGCTCTTTGTGCCAAGTTGCCAGCTTCTTCCAAACAAGAATCGTGTAAGTATGCAAATTTTTAATTTATCTAATTTCATATCATGTGAATTTACCAGCAATTAATGTTTTACATTATTTACATTCGACGGGTATTTGTCCTCATCTTGTTTGTTGTTAACACAACGTTTCAGCTGATATACCCTCCAGCCTTCTTCAGGGGTCTTGGGGAAATTTCGAACCTGGGTTCTCATTCCTAGGGTATTCTTTGATGTTGTTATTATGCCCACGAGCATATGGCGTAATGGTTAAGAGTGCGGGCTACTAACCCCAAGATTCCGAGTTCGATTCCAAGCAGTGACCTGAACAATAATAATAATAATAATAACAACAACAACATCGAAGAATACCTTAGGAATGAGAACCCAGGTTCGAAATTTCCCCAAGACACCTGAAGAAGGCTGGAGGGTATATCAGCCGAAATGTTGTGTTAACAACAAACAAGATGAGGACAAATATCCATCGAATGTAAATAAGGTAAATAATGTACATAATTCCTCATCTCTTAAATATAGAACTGAATTAATGTTTTTTGTTTTCTTAGTTGTTTTTATATTTTGCAAAACATTTATTTCATTATCATTCATTGCTTTGTTCATAGCATTTCCACTTCTAAACAAGGTTAAAAAAAAATACTCTCCACAATCCCATGGGGTACAGTGTATAGTCTCTAGATGTACACCCTACATTTTCTCAATGTACAATCCACATCCTCTTGATATACACTCCATGCTCTCTAGTGGTTCCCTTTGTGTTGTGTAGTGGTATACTCCACCTCCTTTCAGGGAACACCGCAAGGTTTACTGATGTACACTGCACAACCTCCACACTCCTTATCTTATTGATATACACTCCAGAAGTTCTCCACATCGTCTTGACATACACGCTGCCTTCTCTATGTACACCCCACATTCTGTATTGTACATACTCCACTATCTAGGAGTACATGCCAAAACTCTACACATGCATTTCTTAATATCTAGGTGTACTCTCTGTGCCTTCTAAATATACATTCCAAACCCACTTCCATATTGCATGTATGCATGCATGCACATGCATATATTATACACACACACACACACACACACACACACAAACACATACAACGTATGTACACCTACACGTGTGCACGTATACATCCATATGCACATGTATATAAATATAAATCATCATCATCATGATCATCATTATCATAGAGCATCCCCTTTTTCTATATTGGCATAGGCTGAACAATACTTGAGGCAGTTTTCTTTAGCTGGATACCCTTCTTTTGCCCAACCCTTCCTTATATCCCTGGTGTTATACTCAATGAAATTGCTCAGTGGCAGAACATGCTTCTATGGTAGATTTAAACAATGACACATCTACTGATGTTTTCTAAAGTATGTAAGCAATCTCAAAATATAAACTCACAAGCAAACACACACACACACACACACACACACATGTTCACTACAAATATACATAATAGGCACAGGAGTGGGTGTGTGGTAAGTAGCTTGCTTTACCAACCACATGGTTCCGAGTTTAGTCCCACTACGTGGCTCCTTGGGTAAGTGTTTTCTACTATAGCCTCGAGCCAACCAAAGCCTTGTGATTAGATTTGGTAGACAGAAACTGAAAGAAGCCCGTCGTATATATATATATATATATAAAAGAAAGTTGGTCGTCTTCTGTTGGTTGTTTTTCCTCGCATTAGGTACTAAATGTGGTTATTTTGAGAAGTCCAGTGTGTGGCGTTATTATTTTCTGTAATAATGCCCTTTATATAAATATGTATATATATATATATATATATATATATATATATGCTTGTATATGTTTGTGCATCTGTATTTGCCCCCCCCCCCCCCAACATTGCTTGACAACTGATGCAAGTGTGTTTACGACCCCATAACTTAGTGGTTTGGCAAAACAGACTGGTAGAATAAGTACTAGGCTTACAAAGAATAAGTCCTGGGGTCAATTTGCTTGACTAAAGGCAGGGGTCCAGCATGGCCACAGCCAAATGACGGAAACAAATAAAATAATAATACACGCAAATATGGACACATACATGCATACAAACATACATATATATATATATATAACGAGACACTATATATACATGTGTGTTCGTTCATATATCTCTACTCATAGAAAGCAACTGAAAGAGTTGGCATCAGGAAGGGCAATCATTCATGAAATACTGGCTCAAAACACTTTGTTTAATCTATGCTAGTATGGAAAATTGAATGTAAAAATGATGATGATGATGATATATATTTTCCGGGTATTTTCAGTGAAAAAACGAAAAAGAAAACGTACAATTAAATACTACATGCATGGTAAGGTGGAGAGTTAATATTTTTTATTATTGTTGGAATGTTTTGTTGTATGGATCAAAGACCCCGTTTTAACCATTTTTGGTTTTGTCAGGAATGATAACTCTTATTCAAAATTGGCAAAAGAAATAAAAGAGTCATAGAATGCATCTACTAACAACACATTAAAAAGCATCAGTAGCTCCTTCTCTCAGTAAAACTGCAACCGCTGGATCTAAATATATTAATATACATCAAGAAAAAGGTGAGGAGCTGGCAGAACCATCAGTACACTGGGAAAAATGCTAAGTGCCAATTCATCTATCTTTATGTTACGAGTTCAAATTCTACTGGGGCCGACTTTGTCTTTCATCCTTTCAGGGTTGATAAAATAAGTACCAGTTGAATACTGGGGTCAACTTACTCCCTCCCCTGAAATTGCTGGCCTTGTGCCAAAATTTGGAACCAGTATACATCATGAAGTAATGTATGTGGCAGATGTGCAGGAGTATTTAGCAATCAGAGCAATACTAAAATCAATTCTGTTCAATGTCCAGAATGTTCCATAGATGTGGTTGATATCTTCTGTTACCCAGGAACCTAATCAGCTGTGGACGAGGATCCCTTGAAACTATAGTAGCTAGAAAAACTTCAGAGAGCTATTCCCTCTGCTAGAAACAAGGTGATTCTCTTAAATGAAGGGCAGATTGTAAGTGTTCACTGCTTGTATTCAAAGTGTGATGCTGCATTACACTGAAATTTATGCACTGACTGCAGAAAGCTAAGGAAAATGAAGCAAGTATCCTCTGCTGGATGTGTAATGTTAGTGTGTATAAAATGATAATCAGATATAGTGTGCAGGAGAGACAACTGTTTTTGTTATGGACTGCATAAAGATGGTGACAAGTGGGTACTTTGCCTATCTGTCTTTATCTGTATGTCAGGAAATCCAAGTGGAAGGAAACTATGGAAGAGGAAGATCAACCAAGACACAGGCAAGAGTCATAAAAGTTGTTCTCAGGATGTTGAACTTTACAAAGGAACAACAAATAGTGGGACAATGTATTGGAGAAAGGTCCTCCAACTGCTTTTTTTTTTTGCTCACATTTTTCCATGTAATCCATGTTTTTTCCAGGCTATTGTGCTAATTAATAATGTGTCAAATAGCGATGTTGATAACTTTTTCCTTATCTCACTGACGCCAGTGACATATATTAAAAGTCCCCTTACAGAACTATATTCATAAAAATCTAAAGAACTATATTATCACCCTCGAATTTGAGAAACAAGCACTCATAACTTTTTTCTTTTAAAACTTCATTGCATGAGATTGATACTGTGAAATTCCTCGAATTTAGTTCTATCATTTAAGCTTAATTGAAATATAATTTGTTTTTAAAATAAAAAAGTTAATTATACTCTAATCCAATTTTTTGCCTTACTTATATTTTTTT
Source organism: Octopus bimaculoides (assembly GCF_046866305.1). Lineage (NCBI taxonomy): Eukaryota > Metazoa > Mollusca > Cephalopoda > Octopoda > Octopodidae > Octopus > Octopus bimaculoides. Next base: position 129,739,384 of record NC_142931.1, read on the forward strand.
AATATTTTACCTCACAACTTTTTTGATACAAATTTTTGTTGCATGGGACCAAATCTATGAAATTATTCATGCTTTCTTCTATCATTGAAGCTAAGATAAATATATTTTACTTTTAAAATAAAAAAGTTATTTAGATCTAAACTTGATAGGTGGCATTACTTACTCTCCTATAACATTGCTACAAATTTTGATGTAAACTTTTTTCTACTGGGTCAAATCTGAATTTTTTTTATGCCAAAATGTAGCTAGGGACCAGTTCTCTTCAAAAAGTGTTAAGTTTTCAATTTGGTTAAGAACTAAATTAGCTACAAGCTCTGAAAGATGCTACGTGTAGGGAAATTGCAGCCTTAAGAGTATTATTCAATTGCTACCATAGTTGAATGATATATATATATATATATATATATATATATATATACACACTTATGGTCACCAGTAGAGGAACACATGGTAGTCAAGTAGAAGAAAATAAAACTATCAAAACATAACTGTCTCTCACACACATTAAAATTGGTCTTGTCATTTTCTCACTCTCTCCTTATGTGTTGGCTTTTGAGTCACTTTTGCAACTGCTGCCAATTAAAAATACACTTATATTCTATTTATCCTGTTTGTTATACTAAACCTGTGTATATACACACACACACACACATGTATATACATAGTCTGTATGTATGTATATAAACATCTATAATTATATATGTGTGTGTGTGTTTGTGTATTTGTATAAGTATGCCAGCATGGAATGTGGCCATTAAACGATGATGATTATATATATATATATATATATATACATATAGGCGTAGGAGTGGCTGTGTGGTAAGTAGCTAGCTTACCAACCACATGGTCCCGGGTTCAGTCCCACTGCGCGGCATCTTGGGCAAGTGTCTTATACTATAGCCACGGGCTGACCAAAGCCTTGTGAGTGGATTTGGTAGACGGAAACTGAAGGAGGCCCGTCGTATATATGTATATATATATATGTATGTGTGTGTGTATGTTTGTATGTGTGTGTTTGTCCTCCCAACATCGCTTGACAACCGATGCCGGTGTGTTTATGTCCCCGTAACTTAGCGGTTCGGCAAAAGAGATCGATAGAATAAGTACTAGGCTTCTAAAGAATAAGTCCTGGGGTCGATTTGCTCGACTAAAAGGCGGTGCTCCAGCATGGCCACAGTCAAAAGACTGAAACAAGTAAAAGAGTATATATATATATATATATATATATATATATATATATATATATATAGTGGGTTGGTAAGTCACACAAGTGTGCGTGTATATGTGTGTGCATGTTTTGTTTGTGTATTTGTGCATGCATATTGACAAATGAGTATGTATGTCGGTGCGTGTATGCATGTATTTTCCTCCCTATGTATCTGTTTCTTCCAGTGTGCACACTGCATTTTCTTTCTTATTGATGATTTGAGCAATAACAACTCCTCCAAAGCCCCTACCAGCATGGAAAATGGATGTTAACTAATGATGATGGTATAAATTATACATGCAAAGAAAACAGTGGATTATGAATTCTAACATTCCCTTCGCACCTACCTATGTTGATATATTTTATGATTTGTGTTTGTATTCATCTTTCAGATCAAGAATTCTGCAAGAAACTGAAGAAATCCCTGGTTACATCTCATGAACCACTGTGTCCTTGGTCATCTAATCCTAGTCCAGGTTGGGAAATTATATTTGATCATCCTTGTCTTTCTTTAGAAGCTTGTCATTTCCTGTTGAATTATTAGACTATAAGGTTACCAAGAAATGTATTTGTGATAGCCATTTATGTACGAGGGGGTGCTGTAATGTTCCTGACATTTAGGGTATTACAAAAGGCCTGGTTGGAGGCCCAACCTTCTGAGTTCTTTTACAGGGCTTAGAAAAACTGTAGAACTAATATCTCAGCTCTAATCTGAAGTATTGTCACTGTACTGGTAGATCTGATTTCACTGTTGCAATCATTCTTAGAGCTAAACATGGAATGCTTTATTTTTTCTTCTGTAGAATATTATTCAATGATTAACTGTCACAACAAAGACAAAGTAATTCAAGAGTTTTCCAACAGAATCAACAAACTAGTCAAATTGACCGAGGAGAGATTGCCAAATATCAACATGGATAAATGTAACGAGGAGGTAAATGTCTCTATTTGATTTCTCTTTTTAAATATCATTCATTTTATGTCTGTCTTTGTCATGTTAGAATGGGTTAGACAAAAACATCTTCAGAATTGCTCTGACATATTACATTAGTTGCTTTCCTAGTCATGTAGTTGATGGCTTCTAACCCCTCTGACAGTCTACTAAGATTAGTTATATACTGACTGCCTTAATTCTTCCGTAACTGAATAGTACTCTAGGAAATCTTAATATCTTCAACACAGATCCTTGTTCGTCCTTAACAGATTTTACACATTATTGCTCTTGTGGTCATACTACTGCACCACTACCACCACCACCACTACTACTAGAACAACACCATTCTGTTGAGTGCTATAATGTATCTGTATGTTGTCGGCAAGCTGTCCACAATATTTGTTTCTTCAATGGTTTCTTAATATTTTTTTCTCTTTGTAGGTACTCTTACCAAACTTTTGGAATAAGTTGTGTAAAGTCTTTGAAGCCAAATTCATAGAATCTGATATAAAACCTAACCTCAACAAATTATTACCACTTGCTGTGTGTGGGTGGTCAACAAGGTTAGTTATCTTATCTATTTATTACTGTTGAATAAGATTACTGTTACTTGTTTCTTTTACTGAAGTTTTTCCTTCAATTTTAGTAAAAAAAAGGCAATAACAATAGATATATTAATTTTTGGGTTTTAGCTCTCCCATCATATTTTCGGTAAGATGTAGCTGCTCTTGTAGGTAATTTGGCTGTTATTTCTAATAGGTTGAGTAACATGTAGTTACCTGTCTAGCTAATGCTGTGACAGCTATACATAACCTTAATATGAATATTATTCATATTAAGATGTCAGGTTATTGGTAGCTGAGATTTCAATGCAAATATTATTATTAAACATTTTAAACAGCAATTTGAGATGGAGACAAGAAAAACAATGGTTGTGAGTTATTTATGATTATGAATGTCAATCCAAAGGAGGACAGATTGCTCTGTTAGACATTAATAGTATAGCCTATCTTGCTAGTACTAAATCACTAACAAATTCTCTTCCTAATTATTAAAAAGCAAGAAATAAAAATGCTTATAGTATCTAATTTAAGAATAGAAGATGGAACATGCTCTGAAGTTTAATCAGTAGCACAGTTTTGATGGACAACTATTCAAAGTCCAGTCACTGAGCCTGTTGTTTCCAACTTAAATTGGTGTTTAAAATGCTTTTTTTTTTTATATCAAAATGGCAGATTGGAAGGTTGATAAGTGCTAGGCATTCAATGTAAATAACCCACCTGAGTTTTAGATTAACAATAGTGATAAGATCAACCAATATAGACTGTTACAAACTATCCAGTTGATGTCTGTTGGTCTTTAGCTATGTTGACCCTGCTGGATATATCATCTGTGTCATGTCTAAAAAGTTATGAGTCTTTGTCTCCTTCCACTCAGTTCAAAGGTAATTAAAGATAAATTATGACTTAATGCAGGATTACCAAATAGCTGCAAGTTGACTTGAGCAAAGATTGATAGTTGGTAGCACCAAGATAAAATCTGCTGTAGATCAGAACAAGATAAGTACAAATTGGTTTTTGAAAAAATATAATGGAGACTACAAAAATATAGGATCTGTTTTCCATGCTGGCATTGGTTGGATGGTTTCACAGGAGCTGTCCAGTCTCCAATTGTCTGTTGTGGCATGGTTTCTATGGCTGGATGCCCTTCCTAACACCAACCACTATACAGTGGCACAAATGTATGTATGTATATATATATATATATATATATATATATATATAAACACACACACACACACATATATGAAATTAAATTTCAATTTAGAAGCAGCTCTAACAATGTAAATATTGATGTCGCATAGTTAATGTATATGTTTTGTTTAAATGCTTTTCGGCTGCAATATTTCATCCAGGGGAAGTCCTTTTGGTTTTAAAATTACTCCCTTTGTATTAACAGCCAGAGTGAAGATGTGATTATCTGCAAGTACTGCCAGCGTCATATTGCTTTGTGGAATTATGTTCGGGTTGCATCTTCACCTAACTTAAATGGGCACGTATTCACAAAAGCACCAGAGACACCACATACAAGGAAAAGAAAGAAATCTAATAATACTGTGAATGAGAAACGCATTAAACTTGTGAGTATCAGTTATTGTAAACTGTTATTAATGTAAACTGTCTATAATTTGACGTATTCTATGTTGTTTGTTACTGTTTACTGATGCTACTAGGATTTACTGTTTAGACTGAAAGGATCAGATACTAATCATTGGCTCAGTCCCATTCAAGGAATCTTAATATTTGGAAGTGGTAACAGATTTCATAATTGTTGCTATAATGTTGTTTATCAGTGATGATTTACAGTGTATACACATGTGGCAGTCTTCTACAAGGTCCTATCCTCATTGCAGTGTAGTGGCTTGTATGTCTCATTGACCCTGCGAGCTAAACCAGCAGAGTTCCAAGTTCCTGGTAGGTCTTCCCCTGTTGGACAGACCAAAGGATAGAGGCCAGACTAAAATGGACCAGCTCCCAGAAGTAAAAATGGGTTTGCTTAAAGTCCTATTTAGAAAGACTCAAAGTTATGGAAGCATCAATGACAGTTCAACACCAACAAGAACTGGGAGTAGAAAGCTTTAGGGCAGCCTTAAGTCAAGAACAGTGAAGAAAAATTCCTCAATGATCTATCCACCATAGGGAGCGATGGGGATAAAACCAAACAAAAGAAATCAAATGGCAATAGTAAAGTTATGTTGAAATGGTTTTTAAATTTCTTCTTTAACCATTAACTCAAACTTGAAAACGTAGCCACGTGTCATTTACAGCCGAGAAGTCTTTGTCTTCTTACAAGTGCTGCTACCACACAAAATGCACTTGTGCTGGTACCAGGTGAAATGTAATTGTGCTGGTGGCATGTAAAAAACACCCAGTACATTTTGTAAAATGGTTGGCATTAGGAAGGGTATCTAGCCATAAAGACTATGCCAAAACAGACAGTTGAAGCCTGGCCAGCTTCTCTCAGACCGTCTAACCCATACCAGCATCAAAAATGGACATTAAACAGATGGATGAAGAGCGAATGGTAAAGAGGGTGATGAAGGCAGAAGTGGTAGACAACAGAACCAGAGGCAGACCTCGGTTTGTGTAGATGGATCGATGGAGTGAGGAAAGCTTTGGTGGTTACAGGTGTTGGAGTGAGAAAGGCAAGAGAGTTTATAAATGATAGGAAAGCTTGGAGAGTGTTAGTGGATGGATGAGTGAATTTGGGGGTTGCATTCTATGCCCTGGCCTGAGCATAGGACGGAGCTCGCCTATATGAGCTGGGAAATGAATGGAATGCCTGGTGTGTGTCTTGTGGTTATCCTTTCTTAAAAAAAATGGGGAATAGTCCTGGGTATATATATATATATATATATATACACACACACACACGCATACATACCACTTACCACTATCTTTAAAACCAGTGTCATATACATTATTTACATTCGACAGATATTTGTCCTCATCTTGTTTGTTGTTAGCACGTTTCGGCTGATACACCCTCCAGCTTTCATCAGGTGTATTGGGGAAATTTTGAACCTGGGTTCTCATTCCTAAGGTATTTTTCGATGCTATTATTATTGCAGCATGGAAGGTGTTTATAAGCCATTTAAGAAACACAAAAACCGTTAGATTCACTTCAACATTTAAATTTAATTTGCCAAAATATTTTCGTCACTTTGAGACTGTGACCTGTTCACTGACAAAATTCCGTGCTGCATCTTATTATTATTATTAAATTTAAAAAAATTTTATTTCAGAGTATTAAAGATAGCTTAGACCCTGTTTCAGAGCACCGCAATTGGTGTCCCTGGGTAAACATTGATTCATGCCAAACTGCAGAGGTGCTAGAAATGGAATTGAATCTGTTAAACGATGCAGTGGAAAAATGTACTTCAGGAGCTCTCTCAGTACATGCTGGTCATGACTTCCCTTCAAAGAAGAAAATAGTTGCTTGGGCTGAGATTTGTATCATCCTGGCAGAATATTTTGGTATCTGTGATTCCACCAGTCCTGAAAAGGTAAGCCATGTCACTAGTGGGAATAGTTTTATTTGCTGATCTTGATTTATTTCATTGGGTTGTAATATATGCAAGATAAAGGCTGCACAAATGAGTTTCATGAAACTGGTCGTCAGACAGTCATGAGTTACAGAACAATACTCTGGTTTCTTCCCTTTTTCACTCTCCACCCCAACTTCGTTTTTAGCCTCTATGTATTCCTCTTTCTTCCATGTCTGCAACTTCACCTTTCTTTACAGTAATCTTATTTATTTAATTTTGCTTTCATTTTATACTGTTTTTTTGTGTGATACTTATTTGCCTATGTCTTAAATGTTAACTTCAGTTTTAATTTTTATCTCATATACCTATTTTGCTTGTACTATTGATTTCTAAAAGGACTTTTTTTTTAAAATTTGAGTTTATTATTTCCACATATATAAAGCGATTTATATTTTTCCAATATGGCCAGTTGTTTTCATCCACCAGATTCTTGTTATTTTGAAAAAGTAATTATGCCCTGTCCAATCAGGTTTAAATGTTTATTTGATGAGTTGCTAAACAGTTATCATTTTAACATTCATAAACCATAATATTATTCAAAATACTCATGATATTCTGGCAATCAGTTAAATGAAACTCTGAGTAGCAGCTTCAGTAAAACACATATATCACACACAAATTCACTAAGTTACTATTTGCCTCTAGACCATTAACTAAGTTCCTCTCTTACTGTATGTAACCCCTTTTATTACGTGTTTGTGTACTACATTTAGCTCCTTTTGCTAAGTCTTTGTCTATCACATCTAACCCCATTTACTGAGTGTTTGTCTACCTTATCAATCCCTTATACTAAGTCTCTGTCCACAATACTAGTCCCATGTACTACTAAAACATACTTTGCTATGTCTGTCTACCTCCTCATTCTCTGTTATATGTTTTAGTTTTACACGTAATTTAACAGAAGTCTGGTGCAGGCTTCGGCCTGGCCAGCTCTTGCGGAACCGTCCCACCCATGATAGCATGGAAGACGGATGTTAAATAATGATGATGATGATGATGTTATTTTCCTTTTTCATTCTAAAATATCAAACTGTTGTTTTTTTTATGTATTTCCAGACATCTCCTTTCTGTCAACTGCGTCATGTGCGTAACCTACTCAGCATGTGGTCATCACCTCAGCAGCCTCCTCCAAAATCAAGTTTTATTGTAGATGAAACAGACTCTTCCGTGAAAGATCCACAACCACAGAAGTCTTTACTTTCACCATCTAAATCATCAAAGAAAACCACATCTCCAAAAACGAGTTTGTCCCAGCAGAAATCTCCAGAGGCTACAGCAACTGTTTCACCACGAATGACCAGAACAGCTCAGTTACTTACCCCTATCATTGCAAAAGAATTTTCTACAACAGACATAACTGAAATTAATTTAGATGAAATTTTGTCTGCTGCAGTAAGTGCCTCTAATACAAATGTTAGTACTGTTGTTGAAAAGACCCCACAAAATAAGGCGAGTACCTCTGCAGCAACAACTGCAAAGACTCCAGCTACAGCTAGCTCTGTTTCTATGAAAACTGTACCAGCTAGCTCTGTTTCAATGAAGACTGCTGCAACTAGCTCTGTTTATATGAAGACTGCTCCAGCTGAGACCATTCCAAAAACACCAAATAATAGAAATCCAAACCAACAGACTGTTAATTCTGGTGCTACAGGTCCTACTGGTACCATTTCAAATGCACCAACTCCAGGTGCAAATACTCGGTCAGCTAGTGCCAACATACCTGGCCACACTGGTGCCATGGCTTCTACTCGCCATGTCCCAGATTCACCACATTTAGGTGCAAATACTCGTTCAGCCAATGTTAATAATCCCCTTCACACTGGTGCTATGACGACCCGGAGTAACAGTGGTACCCCTCTCCGTTTTCCCAATACACATCCTCCTGTCCAGAGAGGTATGATGACTCGCATGGCACAGAAAGCTCATCAACAACAGAACTTTCAAAGACAGAAATGGCGGTGGGCTAACTAAGTCAGACGTTTTATATTTCACTCCAGTTTATATAAGGACGTCTGTCTTTGCTAAATTAATTAATGTGTATAACTATCTTGATTAAAACACCATTCTCCGCTTTCACTAATGTCATTTCGTTCACAGTTATCAAGAATCATTGTATACTTCAAAATTGTTACTGAACCAATTTTAAGATATAAAATTTAATTCTTCATAAAATCTCGTCAATTTTTATCTTTCAATTATTGATCACAGCCATTAAAAAGATATTTATAGTTCTTTCATGAGAATTATTTCTTAGCTATATTTCTGATTTAGGGTCCATCTCAATGTATATGAAATTTAGACTAGGTAATATTTTCTATCTTGTCACTCAATCTGTTTAACCCTTAAGCATTCAGATTGTTTTGAATTAATCGTGCATTATCTTGTAGCTTTAAGATTTTAATGAGGGAACTTAATTTTTTCAATGATATTGTAGGGTTGGTGTGAGAGGCCACATATGGCCAGTTTGAACATAAAACAGGTAGAATATTTTTGCCAGATTTGGCTGGTTTAAACGCTAAAATGTTACTGTTATTCAATGTCTAAATTTTAAAATATTTTTCTATTTTTAACTTCATCTTTCACATTTGTGTCTTGCACTATATTATAGTTGGTTAATTCACCTTCCATCTCAGTGTGCCTTATTCTAAAATACATACATACACCTAGACTTTATTTTAATGTAGATTTTGATTATGAGGTTTAATGTGCTGGGCTACTACAAAGCCAAAAGCCCAGATCGTACTGTCATTGTGTTGTCTATCAAATTATATTTTAATTTATTTTTATCTTTTAGCCAAGGGTGGAAGGCAGTGCCTATGACCCTTTACAGAGCCTCTGTGACTGGCACCCTGTCAGTTATGACAATGAGAGTTCAGTTGATCTGATCAATGGAACAGCTTGCTCATAAAATTAACCTACAAGTGACTGAGCACTCCACAGACATGTGTAGCCTTAATCCCCCCCTCAAAACTATTCTGTTTTAAGTCTTAAATCTTCACAGCATACCTCACAATTTTAAATTTGAAGGTCACAGAAAGACTCGTAGTTTCTTTTGCTCAGTTATTTGCCATCAAAGATCTGCTGAGTTAGTGCTGAAAGGAACTACAGTTGAATCTTTGGGGAACTGTTTAGTTCACTCAGATTTGTAGCTTGGGATATTACTATAACATAAATAAGTCTTCAAATTTTACTGCATGTTAGTAACAGTAACTAGTATCACTTAAAACAGGGTTTCTCAACCATTTTTTTTACCTGTGGATCCCTTTTGATTATTTTTTTTTATTCCGGTGAATCTCCATAGCCATTCGATGTTTAAAAGCTAGTTTCATAGTCTCTTTTACTTGTTTCAGTCCTTTGACTGTGGCCATGCTGGATCGCCGCCTTTAGTCGAGCAAATCGACCCCGGGACTTATTCTTTGTAAGCCTAGTACTTATTCTATCGGTCTCTTTTGCCGAACCGCTAAGTTACGGGGACCTAACAACATCAGCATCGGTTGTCAAGCTATGTTGGAGGGGCAAACACAGACACACAAACATACATATATATATATATATATATACGATGGGCTTCTTTCAGTTTTCATCTACCAAATCCACTCACAAGGCTTTGGTTGGCCCGATGCCATAGTAGAAGGCACTGGTCCAAGGTACCACGCAGTGGGACTGAACCCGGAACCATGTGGTTGGTAAGCAAGCTACTTACCACACAACTACCCCTACGCCTATAAACTTCTTTCAAAATTTCTTTGTTGTTTCTTGCAATACATACATCTAAAGCAAAATTTTTTCACAGACCCTTTATAATACTGATGTAGATCCCCAATTATTTTGTTGCGTGGACCTCCAAAATCGTATATTGACCCTGGTTGAGAACCACTGACTTTAAACAAGAAAATAAATTTATGGCTTAGATAGAGTAGGAAGGGCAGTACTCATAATTTGGCTCAAACACTTGCAACTAAGCACCCTCTATTAAAGACCAGCTATAATTATCATAGCTGATTCTTCATATTAATTTGATACTACTTCTTTTAACCTATTAAGATTTAGAATGGCCATATCTAGTCCAAATATTCTAACTGTTTTATGCTCAAAGTGGCCGTATCCAACATAGAGTCCAGGACTGGCTGATTTTATTTTCAAACCAGACACATCCAGCCTCTCAAACCTTCTGTACAATGTCATGCTAAAAACAATTACATCATTGAAATCTCAAAACTATGAAATAACGTGAATAAATAAGCATTACCTCTGACAATAATCTGAATGCTAACACACCAAAATGCACTGAAAGTGGGTATATATATATATATATATATATATATATATATATATATATATATATACATATATACATATATATATATATGTAGTTTTCATGTAAACTTTCTGTGAACATTACTTCATTTACTTCTGTTATAAATCAATCAATGTATGCAGAGTATATTTGTACTCCTGATCTATTAAAATGAACAGGACTTAATGTTAAAATGAAGCTAATATTATGCCTATATATTGTTGCTAGCCATTGCAGTTCACTGCAATCTAAGTGGTCATAGATATGACATTCCCTTTCTTTGTAGTTTTTTTTTACGAAATAAAAAAATATTTTCATATTTTTCTATATGTGGAACATGTTTTTTATGAGTAATACTTGCCAGTAATTTCAATGTTTCATTTAGCAGACATACCTACAATAGTTATGAAGCTTCAATTCATGTTAGTTTCAAATCCAGGGGTTTTGAACCCAGTGTATCAAGAGGCAGATGCAAGCATGGCTGTGTATTTAGAAGTTTGCTTCCCAACCGTGTGGTTTTGGGTTCAGTCTTATTGTGTAGCACCTTGGGCAAATGTTTTCTAATATAGGCTTGACTGACCAGTGCCTTGTGAGTGGATCTGGTAGAAGGAAACTGAAAGAAGTCCATCACATACATATATATGAGTGTGTGTATGTATGTAGGTGTGTGTAATATATATATGGCATGTAAAAAGCACCCTTCAAATGTTGGGCATCATGGAGGTAATGACAAGTGACTGAGACCATTGGCGATATGCCGTGCTTGAGAGAACTTGTCAGGCCAAGAGAAATCGTAGTTGTGGCTGATGCCAGTGTCACATAACTGACACATAAAAAGCTCCCATTAGACTCTTGAAGTGGTTGGCATTAGGAGAGGCATCCAGCCATAGAAACTATGCTGAATTAGACTGGAACTTGGTGCAACTTACCAGTTTCAGTCAATCTCTCTAACCCATGCCAGCATGGAAAGCAGATGCTAAATGATGATAATGATGGTATGTGTATGTATGTAAGTACATGCAGGGTGTCCCAGAATTAACTATAGTTACAAGGTGGTGTTGAAAAGTTCCTGGCATTAAGGGTATCAAAAGACCTGGTTAGTGGCCCAAACTCTGAGTTCTTTTACAGGGATAAGAAAAACTGAGAAAGGAATATGTTGAATAAGCTCATAATTAACTGATTCTCCTGTATTTTCTTTTACTCAAAGCCAGTAACTTTTCAGCACCCCCTCGTAATTCATAGATAGTTAATACTGGGGCACCTTGTATATAGTATGTGATGCCTTAGAATTGCATGATAGATGTAAACAAGTATTACTGTCACTTAAGTGGTATCATTCATTTCCAGTCTTTTGTACAAACATATCTGGTCATTTGGAAAACAATACTTCACTTGGAAACAGGTGACAAGAAGAGCATAAATCAGCCCTGATTTAGCAGGTCTATGCTGAAATGCATTCCAACTTTGATATTCTTGGCTTTTTGTTTATCCAAAGATTACATTGTCCAAAGTATCTTTCCATTTTTAAGATAATATACCATGATTTGGCTGCTATTTTTTGCAGGCTGGCTTGTAAAACAGTTTTTTATCACTTGGTGTATAATAGAAAAAGACTTTAAAATTTTAGAAAATGATGTCTTCTATCTAAGTTCAGTTTATTAAACTCCTTTTTTTTTTTACTGTATGAGTTGCATAATTTTGATTAAAATTGTAATGACATGAGTTTGATTTCATATCAATACTGACATGTATACACAGACAGACACACACACACACACCTGATGGGCTTTATATACTTTCTGTCTAACAAATTCACTCACTAGGCATTGATCATAGCTATATTAGGAAACATGTGCCCAAGGGTTGTTCAGGGGAACTGGACCCCAAACCATATAGCTGGGAAGAAGATAAAGATGATAGTAATAGGGTGTCAGAGCAAACTCTCAAGATACAAGAAGATGAACTTAAGAGAGGATACAGACAGCGAATAAAATGGTTGTGGAGAGGATGCCCTGCAATAAACATGTTTTCAAGTGATAAATATGACAAGAAAAAATAGATGAAATGAAATAACAAATAAATCAACATTAAAAAAAAATGAATAAATAAAAAACAAATTAAAACCTTTAGTATTTGATTGACAGACCAGTTAAAATAAATTTAGTTTTGTTTATATCAGTAACCATAATAGAGGTCTGATTGAAATGAACAAGTTTTAAATGTCAAATTTCTGAACTTAGAAAAATGATATATGCTCAACAGTTTGTTGATTTGTAGATCTTGAGCTGGAAAAAATAAATGTTAAAAAAGAAAAAAAAAGCATATTTCTGAAATCACAGCAGCAGTTTTGTGGAAGATTTTTTGAGAGTAAAATAATGTCAAAGTCACAAGTACAAATAATGTCAAATGTATTTATACATCAGGTATAAATAGTAAAAAATTAGTGATGGTTTGTTAGGTGAGGAAAAACACATGGTAAGTTTCCAAATCTTCTCTCTGCTCGAGCAAATGGAGCTACACAAGTAGCATGTTTGCGCACGAATTTTTCTGGAGGATATTTTGTAAAGTCAAGCCGATAAATTGTATTGTATGTATCTTCATCATCTCTCAGATTTTTGACCCACTTTTTCCTTAAAGCTTTAAGCAAACCAAATTGTGTTGGGGCTCCTGAAAGTAGAAAATTTTAATCGGAAGCATTAGGATTGTTTTACAATCCTAGTTAGATTTATGGATAAATAAGAAATGTATTCATAGCAAATGTATTTTACTCAGGTCTATCTGAGACAAGTATCTCTTACAGTAAATGTACCCAATTCCATTTTGAAAATTGAAAAACAGAAATAGCAGAACGCTGATGCAAGTGATAAGAACTACTCAGTGTACAGGTTATGGACACGTTTAGTGTTCGGGGGTGGAGATTAATGAAAGACAGGAGACTGCTGATGATCATAATAATAATAATAATAATAATAATGGTTTCAAATTTTGGCACAAGGCTAGCAATTTCAGGATAGGGGTAAGTCAATTATATTGACCTCAGTACTCAACTGGTTCTTATATTATCAACCCCAAAATGATAAAAGGCAAAGTCAACCTTGGCAGAATTTGAACTCAGAATGTAATGGAAGATGAAATGCCACTAAGCATTTTGTCTGGCATGCTAATGATTCCGTCAGCTTGTTTGGTGATATACTGTGCTTGAGAAGACTCATCAAACCAAGTCAAACCGTGGTCATGGCTGTTGCCAGTGTTATGGAAACGGCACCCATATAATCGTAGCCATGGTTGTTGCCGATGTCATGTAAATAGCACCTGTGACAGTGGCATGTAGAAAGCACCAAGCACATTCTTGGAGTGGTTGGCATTAGGAAGGGCATCCAGCCATAGAAACCATGTCAAATCAGACTGGAACTTGGTACAGCTCTCTGGTTCACAAGTTGCAGTCAAACCATCTAACCCATGCTAGCATGGAAAGCTGACATTAAATGAATAATAATAATAATAACAATCCTTTCTACTATAGGCACAAGGCCTGAAATTAGGTGGAGGGGACTAGATGATTACATCGACCCCCCAGTATTTCACTGGTATTTAATCTAATGACCCCGAAAGGATGAAAGGCAAAGTTGACCTTAGTAGAATATGAACTCAGAACATTGCAGCAGACAAAATACCGCTAAGCATTTCACCTGGTGTGGTAATGATTCTGCCAGCTCACCACCTTAATAATAATAATAATAATGTCAAATTTTCTTTGTTTTCATAAGTCAGACAAGAGTATGTTGAGGAAGAGTTTCCTACTGCTGGACACCCCTCATGGTACCAACCCCAATGTATTTCCGAGTGGCATAGTAATCTCCCAGTCTATTGATCAACAAATAGCTTAGACATGTTTTATGCGGAAAACTAGAAACAAACAAAACTGTAGGAAAGAGTCTTTTATTTATGAAGATTGTACAACATGTTAAGACATATCAAGAAATGTGAATGAGCTTTTGTGGTGGTTTGCAAAGCAAATGACAGCATAAATGAAGTCACTGTTTACGATCTGTGAACAAACACATATAGATAGGGGAAATATAAATTCATTTACACAAACACACACAGAAACATGACAGGTTTCTTTCAGTTTCCACTCATAGGACTTTAGACAACCTCAGGCTACAGTAGAAGATATTTGCTCAAGGTGGGGATCGAATTTGACCGTGAAAAATATGTTGCATCACCAGTAACAGGCCGTGGTGGTTAGTATATTAAAGTTTGCTGCACCTCCCCACTGTTCTGCATCCCTCTACTTTCCCCAACTCATACATGATTATTTTTCTTTCGTTTTCCTGAGTCATGTAGACTCATAGGGCTGCTTTCATATAGACTGGAGTCATATAGACTCATAGGGCTGGTTTCCACGGTGTATATATATTCTCCAGAGGCGCAATGGCCCAGTGGTTAGGGCAGTGGACTCGCGGTCATAGGATCATGGTTTCGATTCCCAGACCGGGCATTGTGAGTGTTTATTAAGCGAAAACACTTAAAGCTCCACGAGGCTCCGGCAGGGGATGGTGGTGAACCCTACTGTACTCTTTCACCACAACTTTCTCTCACTCTTTCTTCCTATTTCTGTTGTACCTGTATTTCAAAGGGCCAGCCTTGTCACACTCTGTGTCACGCTGAATATCCCCGAGAACTACGTTAAGAGTACACGTGTCTGTGGAGTGCTCAGCCACTTGCATGTTAATTTCACGAGCAGGCTGTTCTGTTGACCGGATCAACTGGAACCCTCGATGTCGTAAGCGACAGAGTGTCAACAACAACAACAACAATATATTCTCCATCTGGATGGTGGGGCCGCTTTGTTAGAGGATTACTCATTTTTACCAGTTGAGTGAACTGAAGCAATGTGAAAGGAAGTGTTTTGTCCAAGGACACAACAGATCGCACGGTTCAGGAATCGAAACCACAATCTTACAATCATGAGTCCGACACGCTAAGCTACATGCTTCCACTCTCATACATCATTGGTCATCTATCACTCCCTACATCCACTCTGTATGGTTGTTACCCACCTCTCCCCAATCTCCAATCCCTTGCAAATACCAACTTACCTAGTTCCTCTGTCCCAACACACGTCTACTCACCTCCCGCCTTGGGAAGTCACCTGGACTTGCAGCTCCTGCTGATCATTCTCGCTCTTTCTCCTAAGGGTGAGTAACCATGGAGCATTTATACAAGATTCTGCTTGCTCCACCCTCCTCCCATCATATTTTAACCTCATCATCTCCTTGCATAAATGCCTACCCACCAATAAATTCTGTAGTCTTGCAAGTTGTATGGTAACCTCACTAGTGCTGGTGGTATGAAAAAAGCACCCAGTACTTATAGTAAAGTGGTTGGCAATAGAAAAGGCATCCAGACATAGAGATCATGCCAATGCAAACATTGGAGCTCGGCTTGGTCTTTGGACTTATTGGATCCTGTCAAACCATCCAACTCATGTCAGTATGGAACACAGATATTAAATGACGGCGAGCTGGCAGAAACGTTAGCACGCCGGGCGAAATGCTTAACAGTATTTCGTCTGCCACTACGTTCTGAGTTCAAATTCCGCCGAGGCCGACTTAGCCTTTCATCCTTTCAGGGGTCGATTAAATAAGTACCAGTTATTCAACGGGTTTGTTATAATCGACTTAATCCGTTTGTCTGTCCTTGTTTGTCCCCTCTATGTTTAGCCCCTTGTGGGCAATAAAGAAATAAGATATTGAATGACAATGGTGATGATTAGCTAAAATCAATATCAGAAACTTTGCTCTGAACAACTATGTTTTCTAATTACAAATTTGTACCATACAGTCTTTGGAGTAAAAAGTAAATAACTTGAGGCAAAAACTGCATAAACAGAATTAAACTTTTAGTGTTCATATTCTAACAAATGCAATGCTTATTTTTATTACTGTTTTCATAACAAGGTGAGTAACCACGAAGCTTTTATACAAGATTCTGCTTGCTCCACCCTCCTCCTATCATATTTTAACCTCATCATCTCCTTGCATAAATGCCTACCCACCAATAAATTCTGTAGTCTTGCAAGTTGTATGGTAACCTCACTAGTGCTGGCGGTATGAAAAAAGCACCCACTACTTATAGTAAAGTGGTTGGCAATAGAAAAGGCATCCAGACATAGAGATCATGCTAATGCAAACATTGTTAGAATTGTTTAGAATTAATCATGCATTACTTTGTTTAGAATTGTTTAGAATTAATCATGTCACATTGTTTAGAATTAATCATGCATTACCTCGTAACCTCAAGATTTCAATGATGACTGTTTATATTTAGAATGACATTGTAAAGTAGGTGTTAGAGGCTGGATCTAAAACAGGTAGAATATTTTGGCCAGATATATGACTGGTCTACATGCTAAAGGGCTATACATGTTTATGAAAACAGTAATAAAATATTGGGAACTTTACCAAAATAAGGATGGTCACTCTTTTCAGGAATCCAGGCATCGTGTGTAAAATTCCAGGTTCGTAAAGTCGGTAAATTTTTTTCTCTCCAACGTTGGTTATAATCCTCATCATACATTGTAATCTGATTATTGTTGTATATGTCACTGTAATTGGTTATAAGATCCTCTCCAACGCCTGTGTTGTTCCTCAGTTTGTTTTGGAGAGCTTTCTGTCTGTCAGGTAGATATGAACTTGTCTTTGGTCGTAGGCATTCTGCCTCTTCAGCTTGGTCTCTGTTCCACTGAAAGTGAAATGTATTTGGCCTATCAATAAAGTACAATGTGTACACTCTTACATACGCCGTAGCTAAAGTTATTTCAATAAATGAGTTTCAGAAGCATAAAAGATTCTGTGGTATACTCTCTCTCTCTCTCTCTCTCTCTCTCTCTCTCTCTCTCTCTCTCATCATCGTCGTTTATCGTCGTTTAACGTCCGCTTTCCATGCTAGCATGGATTGGACGATTTGACTGAGGACTGGTGGCAACACCAGGCTCCAATCTGATTTGGCAAAGTTTCTACAGCTGGATGCCCTTCCTAATGCCAACCACTCAGAGAGTGTAGTGGGTGATTTTACGTGCCAACCACATGCTTCAGGTTCATTCCCACTGCATGGCACCTTGAGCAAGTGTCTTCTACTATAGCTTCAGGCTTGGTAGACAGTAACCCTAACCCTAACCCTAAAACCCTAAAGCTAAAACCAGAACAAGCGCACGAACGATGTCATAAATAACAGTACCACCAATAGTTGTTGTTGACAAACAACGGCACTAATTTTATTCAAGGGAAAAGATCCCATTACACCGCTAGAACGTGTTGTTTACATTCCACAGCAGTAATTGTTTTCACCTCAATAGACGTAAGTGATTGGTTGAAATTACCGAAATACGACAACTTTTAACATGAAATAACTTCGAATATAAAATTTTTTCTCTGTTCTATAAGACAAAATATACAAGTGTATGAAGTTTGAAAGTGTTTCGGTAGAAAACACACTAAATAAAACATAAATAAAAAGTAGCGCCCGCTAAATCAGAAAGATCCGAAAGTTTTTGTTTATGATTTTTTTGGATAATCTCTGTTGACCAACATTTTTCATGTCGCTGCATAACATATGTGCGATGTTATTGCACCCAAGACCGGATTTAGCCCAAGTGGGGCCCCTGAGCCAATAGGTTTTGAAGGCCCTTACGATTTTGCGTATGCAATTTTCAACTGTTTAGATATAAACAATCGGAATGTGCATTGTAAAAACAAATATAACGTTGTAAATTGTTGTTGGCACTCCGTCGCTTACGACGTCGAGGGTTCCAGTTGCTGCCTGCTCGTGAAATTAACGTGCAAATGGCTGAGCACTCCACAGACACGTGTACCCTTAACGTAGTTCTCGGGGATATTCAGTATGACACAGTGTGACAAGGCTGACCCTTTGAATTACAGGCACAACAGAAACAGGAAGTAAGTGTGAGAGAAAGTTGTGGTGAAAGAGTACAGCAGGGTTCACCACCATCCCCTGCCGGAGCCTCGTGGAGCATTAGGTGTTTTCGCTCAATAAACATTCACAACGCCCGGTCTGGGAATCGAAACCGCGATCCTATGATCGTGAGTCCGCTGCCCTAACCACTGGGCCATTGCGCCTCCACAACGTTGTAAATAATCTAAATACAAAGAACATATATAATTTCAATCAATTTTGCATTTTCCTAAAATGTTTTTGCATATTCCATAACTTTAACAAATTCCAACATTTTCTGACATGTTGATGTTTGGATAATGTTTTGGGCCTAATTGCCCTCTGATTAAATGAGAAGAAACATGGTCAAAGTATTTTTTTAAAAAAAAGGCACTACTTTAAAGAGCTAATTCAAAACACAAGATAGGTGCTACACACAGTTTGAAGAACCCCGCCAAATTAAAAGGTAGATTTAGAGGGATTCAGTTAAATTTTATGGCTTTCTAAATTTAAAAGGGCCCAGTAAATCTAAAGAGGGCTCCATAATTTTAAAAAGAACACTATAGGGAATTTAAAAAATTACAAATTTTTATTTGATCGCTGTAAATGTATTTTTTAAATTTTAACTTCAAGCTTTAGGCTTCACCAACCCAAGCTTGGAGGCCCTTGAACCATAGCTCATATATAAATCCAGCCCTGACTGTACCAGTATATCATATATGCCAGTGGTTCCCAAACTTTTTAGAGACGCGACCCACTATTTATGACACCAGTTTATGGCGACCCACTTTAACTCTACTGGGTAAAAACATTAATGAAAGAAACAAAACGTTTTATAACTGTTTCAACGTCTCCATACCCTATGGGCAGGTATTAACTCTAATACAAAACCTCGAAGCAGTAACTGTTATCGGCTCGATCAGTGTTGTACTGCGCCTAGTTAAAGTTCTCTATAAATAGGTAAAAACAGACTTTTCTATTTTACGATTACGTACGAATAAATAACTTGAGAAAATGACCACCTCTGATTTGTTAAGTTCGTGAAAAAAGCCTACTGCTTGATAAAACAACCAGTCTGGTATTGAAAACGTGAGTTTTGAACTATCTCGATAGATAGCAGTTAATCAAAGCTAATGCGTAATTTTATAACTTTTTGCGACCCACTAGGATTCCGTTCGCGACCCAACAGTGGGTCGCGACTCATAGTTTGGGAACCACTGATATATGCAAAAGCACGCTGGGCGGACCAATGAAAACAACTCTTACTCGATCAACTAGAAATACCGGCAAAATATCCCTTAAATATACACCCACTGTCTTAAAACGAAAAGGCTATATTGGATAATACTGTGGGTCCTAGATGCCCCTAAAAAAATGGGAAGTCACAATTGGGAAAGCTGTGATTCTGAGCTAAACAACAACATAAAATATACTCAAAGTTAATAGACTTTGTTACGATAAGTTAATTTTTTTCAACACGAATGCTCCTGAGTTCCATGCGAAACTCCTACAGAATCATTCAAATTGCTCAAGGCAGCTGCCAAGCATCACTCAACAAATACCTAACCATCTTTACAATATAGATCACGTTTTAAGAGCTAAATTTTAATCCCACAATGAAGATAGAATGATCAGTCTAGTAAAATTCATGTTAAGGCGTTTTACAATCTCTGTTGCTGTTGTTGTAGGCTAATATCCAGCGGGAAACATGAATGAGAAGAATGTCCTTAAGAGATGAGATTCTAGAGAAGCGTCGAGCAGTAAGATACATGGAAAGTGAGAAAGAGTGTAGATATATATGGGAAAGAAATGATTTAGTTGTGTTCAAAACTGAGTGTAGGATGGTGCGAAAGGAAACACGGTGTTTCAGTAAGGTTAGACGAGGGAGACATGGTGTTAAGAATAAAGATGTAAAATTAAAGCAACTAAAGAAACAAAAATAGCTTATTCTATTGTGTATAAGTTCAAACCTCACCGATAGTCTATTCTCAGTCCAGTTTCCAGTCAATACTATGGGAGAAAAATATCTTTCTAGCTTCCAACTGGGGTCAGCAACACCAGGAGGCTGCGCATAGCCCAGGTCTATAGTCCTTTGATAGTACAAGCCTCCAGGGTGACAAACATTTACGTCCCTTGTTAAACCTGTTGACACGGGTGGCAAACGATTGACTTGATAATTGTGAGGGTTGTCTTTTAACTTTAGGTCCATGATAATGATAATTACAAGTATAGAAATATAACCTTCTATTAAGCAATTTATTCTGGGAATTGACAAATGCTGATTATACTTATACGTTCTTTCTACGAAAAGACAAAGTGTAAAGTGTTTGCTAAGCGTTAGGAACCGTTGCCGGGCAACCAGGAAAAGAACGTCATTCTTATTTCTTATTAATTTTGGAATGCAGTGATATAGCAAGTTTGTCTCGTGAAAATAATCTGAAGGACATTCGTCACTTGCCTAACCTTCCAGTACATTAATTTTTATTATCTACTTCAAGAAGGAGGTAATCTAGTCCTTCTTGAGATAATACAGCATATTGACGAGAGAGTTAGATGAAGTATTTAACAGCGATAGCATAGCGTTATCCGATTCAGGAAACACCAACCATTGTTTTATGGTTAAAAGGAGGAGGCAAGGAGACAGAGAGAGAGAGAGAGAGAGAGAGAGAGAGAGAGAGAGAGAGAGAGAGAGAGAGAGAGAGAGAGAGAGAGAGAGAGAGAGAGAGAGAGAGAGAGAGAGAGAGAGAGAGAACCCTCTGTATCCGAGATCACCCTCTGTGTCTTCTGATCAGGTTCTGGTGTCACAGCTTAATACTCAAGTCAGCGCGATTTCCCTAATAGCTGTTTTCACAGTTCTAACCGAACTCGGAGATGGATGAAGAATCAACGCAGCCATACGTATCGTTGCAACGTGAAAGATCAGCAAAATCATCAATTATTCGTGAAGAACTCCAGCATCTGTAAAACATGATGTTCATATATGATTGACTCAGTATTTCCATGAAGCCTTGTAAAAAAGAAAGGCAAAAGAACGTAGCAATAATGTCGTATAACATTATAACCAAATCTTATAACCAACGTAACACAAGCTTTGTGCCTATAGTAGAGCCAATTATTATGCTAATAATAAAAGTCAAATTAAGTCAATCACCACGGATGTATTTAATCCCACTGATAACCCTTTAGTAGTTTAAATGCACTTCTTTTTTCTTTTGATTAAAAAATTTTTTTTTTATAATTTAAAAATTGTAGATGATATATGCACTTAAACAATTCCTCACCCACCCTCAGTTCTAAAGCGATAGGAAATGACTTGAAAATTCTTCCCCCAGGAAATTTTGAAATGATTGAACAGCTTCGAATTAGCAACTGAAATGATAAGGATTATTTGTCATAGCAAGCGAACAAATAAGCAACTAATTTGTGACTAACCTAAAAGGTACTGAGCCAACTTAATCGAGCGAATAACTGTTTTCATTAGGAGAGGTGCCAAAACTAATAGAAAACGTGCTGGTATAAGCCTGCTGAGAAACATATCTTGGTTAAAGAGCATATCAAATTAAATTTTCAATAGTTGCCATGAGATAACTTAGAACTTGCGGTTCTGCCGACTAGATACTTAAAAACGTCATTGTTAACAATTTTATGAGTTTATCTCCCCCACGTCGGTATCTGCTGCAGCTGTAAATAAAGTTACGCACACACATACACACATATTGATTTCAAATTTTGGCACCAGGTCAGCAAATTCAGGGTGGTGGGTAGTCGATTACATCCACCCAGTACTCAACTGGTACTTATTTTATCGACCCCGAAAGGAAAAGTCGACCTCGGTGGAATTTGAACTCAGAACATGAAGACGGACGAAATAACGCTATGCATTTTGTCCGTCGTGCTAACGATTCTGCCAGCTTGCCATATTAAACAAGGTATAAATAATAGTCATTACATTTTTGTCTTAATTGTAGTAAATTTGACATACAGCTGCTTCAAATAGTCATTATAGGTTCGTTATTGATGTTTACTCAATCTGCTCGTTGACGGGTTGAAAAAAATTGGACGACCTAAAAAACATAATGCTATTTTCGTCAGAGCTCACTAATAACTCTCTCTCTCTGTATGTATATATATATATATATATATATATATATATATATATATATATATATATATATATATATATATATATATATATATATATATATATATATATATATATATATATATATAAAACTTAGATATGTTTCGACCAAAGATTGGTCCAGGCCATGTCTAACTTCATAGCACCGCCTGATAGGATTATCTAAATCCTTTTTAAGTCAAGTTTTGTGGTATTATGGTCCATTCAAGTAGTAAGTTCTTGTTGAGTGAGTTGTATCCAGGTATGGGTGACTTATCTGGTATTCCCTGAAGAAATTTGTCCAGACTCCGTTTAAAGGTGATGGGATCCTTTTCCTCTTTGATCTGTTTTAGGACAATGTTAAACAGGGCAGGACCTGTTGAGGAAAAGAAATTGTGTCGCAGTGTACCTATATGATTTGATCCTGAATTGGGCAGGGGACGTATGGCCCGTGGTCTCAGCTTTGGTTGAACCTTGAAGCTAATGTTCAGGTCGTTTGGGCAATGCTGGC
>NC_142931.1:129767516-129817516 GCF_046866305.1 Octopus bimaculoides
TATACACAACTTCAGGAAAAAAACTATTCAGCAGTCACCAAATAAAATAAGTGCTAAATGAAAGTGAAAGTGATGTCTTAAACTCAATGATTATCATGGTGCCCCCCTACCCCACCACCAAAAAGAAGATAAAGTAAGAGACAGATTGGTCGATTCTGGAAGTGTCCTTATTATAGTTCTACTTGATCAGAGTTGACTTGGAGTCAAACAGCAACACCAACACTACCACAATCTTCAGCAGCAGTGCTCTGCAAATATAATGTCCCTCACAGCTGACGCAGTTAACTGAATGTCATATAAAAGCCTGGTTAACACATTAACAATATCTTCCTTAGTGGCTAACTTACGTATATGGATTGTTTCTGTAGCGCTCCACTATCGCGTGCCCCAATAGCTCAGAGGTTTAGAGCACTGGTCTCGTAAACCAGGGGTCGTGAGTTCGAATCTCACTTGGGGCAGCGCCTATCTTTGTTCTTTTTAAAAAAAATAAACATAGGTTTTAAAGAGAAGATTAGTTAGCATAGGTAATGATACTATGATGCACTTGTTAATTATTTTGCTTATCTATTTCCCTGGACAGGTACTTTATTGATTGATTGATTGTAAAAGAGTTAAAGGCAAAGTTAAATTCGGCGGTACTTGAGCCCAGAGCGCAGTGAGTCGGATCGAATCCCGCAAGGTATCAAACTGAAGTAATGACAACCTCATCATTTCATTGACTGCAGTCAGGTACGATATGTTTAAGGAGCTTATTGCTGCAGTCACCGCGAAAATAACATTCGTATTGAAGAAACTTGTGTTCTTTGGGCATAGTGACAACAGATCCAAATAAACCCTTGTTATTGAAGCTTGATTGGAGGCGCAATGGCCCAGTGGTTAGGGCAGCGGACTCGCGGTCATAGGATCGCGGTTTCGATTCCCAAACCGGTCGTTGTGAGCGAAAACACCTAAAGCTGTACGAGGCTCCGGCAGAGGATGGTAGCGAACAACAATCCTATCTGCATTTCATTCAGACTTGTGCGCTGGTAGCACGGGGCTTGGAATTTTCCAGCATTAAACTGCGTGTTGTTCTTCTCAGCCCACCACCTCCTGTGGCAGGCGCACAATATTTCCAGGGTTCTGTATTTTCTGAGAGACTTCTGTGTCACCTGCATAGCCAGCAAGGGTAGCTGTCTGAGCAATTAAGGATGTCTGAGACGGCCACTATGAATAGCAGTGACCTTAAGACTTGCCCTGTAGAACACCATTCCAGTGTCCGTGTTTCTTTGGCGGTGGCTCTATTGGCTACCACTACCTGACTTCTATCTTTTAGAAATTCGTATCACCACTCTCCAAGTTTTCTGACTATGCCATTTAGACACACACACACACACACACACACACACACACACACACACACACACACACACACACACACACACACACACAACACACACACACACACACACACACACACACACACACACACACACACACACACACACACACACACACGATTCTTGAGTTAAGAATATCCACAACTTCAGGAAAAAAACTATTCAGCAGTCACCAAATAAAATAAGTGCTAAATGAAAGTGAAAGTGATGTCTTAAACTCAATGATTATCATGGTGCCCCCCTACCCCACCACCAAAAGAGAAGATAAAGTAAGAGACAGATTGGTCGATTCTGGAAGTGTCCTTATTATAGTTCTACTTGATCAGAGTTGACTTGGAGTCAAACAGCAACACCAACACTACCACAATCTTCAGCAGCAGTGCTCTGCAAATATAATGTCCTTCACAGCTGACGCAGTTAACTGAATGTCATATAAAAGCCTGGTTAACACATTAACAATATCTTCCTTAGTGGCTAACTTACGTATATGGATTGTTTCTGTAGCGCTCGACTAGCGCGTGCCCCAATAGCTCAGAGGTTTAGAGCACTGGTCTCGTAAACCAGGGGTCGTGAGTTCGAATCTCACTTGGGGCAGCGCCTATCCTTGTTTCTTTTTTAAAATAAACATAGGTTTTAAAGTGAAGATCAGTTAGCATAGGTAATGATACTATGATGCACTTGTTAATTATTTTGCTTATCTATTTCCCTGGACAGGTACTTTATTGATTGATTGATTGTAAAAGAGTTAAAGGCAAAGTTAAATTCGGCGGTACTTGAGCCCAGAGCGCAGTGAGTCGGATCGAATCCCGCAAGGTATCAAACTAAAGTAATGAGAACCTCATCATTTCATTGACTGCAGTCAGGTACGATATGTTTAAGGAGCTTATTGCTGCAGTCACCGCGAAAATAACATTCGTATTGAAGAAACTTGTGTTCTTTAGGCATAGTGACAACAGATCCAAATAAACCCTTGTTATTGAAGCTTGAGTGGAGGCGCAATGGCCCAGTGGTTAGGGCAGCGGACTTGCGGTCATAGGTTCGCGGTTTCGATTCCCAGACCGGGCGTTGTGAGCGAAAACACCTAAAGCTGTACGAGGCTCCGGCAGGGGATGGTAGCGAACAACAATCCTATCTGCATTTCATTCAGACCTGTGCGCTGGTAGCACGGGGCTTGGAATTTTCCAGCATTAAACTGCGTGTTGTTCTTCTCAGCCCACCACCTCCTGTGGCAGGCGCACAATATTTCCAGGGTTCTGTATTTTCTGAGAGACTTCTGTGTCACCTGCATAGCCAGCAAGGGTAGCTGTCTGAGCAATTAAGGATGTCTGAGACGGCCACTATGAATAGCAGTGACCTTAAGACTTGCCCTGTAGAACACCATTCCAGTGTCCGTGTTTCTTTGGAGGTGGCTCTATTGGCTACCACTACCTGACTTCTATCTTTTAGAAATTCGTATAACCACTCTCCAAGTTTTCTGACTATGCCATTTAGACACACACACACACACACACACACACACACACACACACACACACACACACACACACACACACAAACACACACACACACACACACACACACACACACACACACACACACACACACACACACACACACGATTCTTGAGTTAAGAATATCCACAACTTCAGGAAAAAAACTATTCAGCAGTCACCAAATAAAATAAGTGCTAAATGAAAGTGAAAGTGATGTCTTAAACTCAATGATTATCATGGTGCCCCCCCTACCCCACCACCAAAAAGAAGATAAAGTAAGAGACAGATTGGTCGATTCTGGAAGTGTCCTTATTATAGTTCTACTTGATCAGAGTTGACTTGGAGTCAAACAGCAACACCAACACTACCACAATCTTCAGCAGCAGTGCTCTGCAAATATAATGTCCTTCACAGCTGACGCAGTTAACTGAATGTCATATAAAAGCCTGGTTAACACATTAACAATATCTTCCTTAGTGGCTAACTTACGTATATGGATTGTTTCTGTAGCGCTCCACTATCGCGTGCCCCAATAGCTCAGAGGTTTAGAGCACTGGTCTCGTAAACCAGGGGTCGTGAGTTCGAATCTCACTTGGGGCAGCGCCTATCTTTGTCCTTTTTAAAAAAAATAAACATAGGTTTTAAAGAGAAGATTAGTTAGCATAGGTAATGATACTATGATGCACTTGTTAATTATTTTGCTTATCTATTTCCCTGGACAGGTACTTTATTGATTGATTGATTGTAAAAGAGTTAAAGGCAAAGTTAAATTCGGCGGTATTTGAGCCCAGAGCGCAGTGAGTCGGATCGAATCCCGCAAGGTATCAAACTAAAGTAATGACAACCTCATCATTTCATTGACTGCAGTCAGGTACGATATGTTTAAGGAGCTTATTGCTGCAGTCACCGCGAAAATAACTTTCGTATTGAAGAAACTTGTGTTCTTTAGGCATAGTGACAACAGATCCAAATAAACCCTTGTTATTGAAGCTTGATTGGAGGCGCAATGGCCCAGTGGTTAGGGCAGCGGACTCGCGGTCATAGGATCGCGGTTTCGATTCCCAAACCGGTCGTTGTGAGCGAAAACACCTAAAGCTGTACGAGGCTCCGGCAGAGGATGGTAGCGAACAACAATCCTATCTGCATTTCATTCAGACTTGTGCGCTGGTAGCACGGGGCTTGGAATTTTCCAGCATTAAACTGCGTGTTGTTCTTCTCAGCCCACCACCTCCTGTGGCAGGCGCACAATATTTCCAGGGTTCTGTATTTTCTGAGAGACTTCTGTGTCACCTGCATAGCCAGCAAGGGTAGCTGTCTGAGCAATTAAGGATGTCTGAGACGGCCACTATGAATAGCAGTGACCTTAAGACTTGCCCTGTAGAACACCATTCCAGTGTCCGTGTTTCTTTGGCGGTGGCTCTATTGGCTACCACTACCTGACTTCTATCTTTTAGAAATTGGTATCACCACTCTCCAAGTTTTCTGACTATGCCATTTAGACACACACACACACACACACACACACACACACACACACACACACACACACACACACACACACACACACACACACACACACACAACACACACACACACACACACACACACACACACACACACACACACACACACACACACACACACGATTCTTGAGTTAAGAATATCCACAACTTCAGGAAAAAAACTATTCAGCAGTCACCAAATAAAATAAGTGCTAAATGAAAGTGAAAGTGATGTCTTAAACTCAATGATTATCATGGTGCCCCCCTACCCCACCACCAAAAGAGAAGATAAAGTAAGAGACAGATTGGTCGATTCTGGAAGTGTCCTTATTATAGTTCTACTTGATCAGAGTTGACTTGGAGTCAAACAGCAACACCAACACTACCACAATCTTCAGCAGCAGTGCTCTGCAAATATAATGTCCTTCACAGCTGACGCAGTTAACTGAATGTCATATAAAAGCCTGGTTAACACATTAACAATATCTTCCTTAGTGGCTAACTTACGTATATGGATTGTTTCTGTAGCGCTCCACTATCGCGTGCCCCAATAGCTCAGAGGTTTAGAGCACTGGTCTCGTAAACCAGGGGTCGTGAGTTCGAATCTCACTTGGGGCAGCGCCTATCTTTGTCCTTTTTTAAAAAAATAAACATAGGTTTTAAAGAGAAGATTAGTTAGCATAGGTAATGATACTATGATGCACTTGTTAATTATTTTGCTTATCTATTTCCCTGGACAGGTACTTTATTGATTGATTGATTGTAAAAGAGTTAAAGGCAAAGTTAAATTCGGCGGTATTTGAGCCCAGAGCGCAGTGAGTCGGATCGAATCCCGCAAGGTATCAAACTAAAGTAATGAGAACCTCATCATTTCATTGACTGCAGTCAGGTACGATATGTTTAAGGAGCTTATTGCTGCAGTCACCGCGAAAATAACTTTCGTATTGAAGAAACTTGTGTTCTTTAGGCATAGTGACAACAGATCCAAATAAACCCTTGTTATTGAAGCTTGATTGGAGGCGCAATGGCCCAGTGGTTAGGGCAGCGGACTCGCGGTCATAGGATCGCGGTTTCGATTCCCAAACCGGTCGTTGTGAGCGAAAACACCTAAAGCTGTACGAGGCTCCGGCAGAGGATGGTAGCGAACAACAATCCTATCTGCATTTCATTCAGACTTGTGCGCTGGTAGCACGGGGCTTGGAATTTTCCAGCATTAAACTGCGTGTTGTTCTTCTCAGCCCACCACCTCCTGTGGCAGGCGCACAATATTTCCAGGGTTCTGTATTTTCTGAGAGACTTCTGTGTCACCTGCATAGCCAGCAAGGGTAGCTGTCTGAGCAATTAAGGATGTCTGAGACGGCCACTATGAATAGCAGTGACCTTAAGACTTGCCCTGTAGAACACCATTCCAGTGTCCGTGTTTCTTTGGCGGTGGCTCTATTGGCTACCACTACCTGACTTCTATCTTTTAGAAATTCGTATCACCACTCTCCAAGTTTTCTGACTATGCCATTTAGACACACACACACACACACACACACACACACACACACACACACACACACACACACACACACACACACACACACACACACACACACACACACACACACACACACACACACACACACACACACACGATTCTTGAGTTAAGAATATCCACAACTTCAGGAAAAAAACTATTCAGCAGTCACCAAATAAAATAAGTGCTAAATGAAAGTGAAAGTGATGTCTTAAACTCAATGATTATCATGGTGCCCCCCTACCCCACCACCAAAAGAGAAGATAAAGTAAGAGACAGATTGGTCGATTCTGGAAGTGTCCTTATTATAGTTCTACTTGATCAGAGTTGACTTGGAGTCAAACAGCAACACCAACACTACCACAATCTTCAGCAGCAGTGCTCTGCAAATATAATGTCCTTCACAGCTGACGCAGTTAACTGAATGTCATATAAAAGCCTGGTTAACACATTAACAATATCTTCCTTAGTGGCTAACTTACGTATATGGATTGTTTCTGTAGCGCTCGACTTGCGCGTGCCCCAATAGCTCAGAGGTTTAGAGCACTGGTCTCGTTAACCAGGGGTCGTGAGTTCGAATCTCACTTGGGGCAGCGCCTATCTTTGTTCTTTTTAAAAAAAATAAACATAGGTTTTAAAGAGAAGATTAGTTAGCATAGGTAATGATACTATGATGCACTTGTTAATTATTTTGCTTATCTATTTCCCTGGACAGGTACTTTATTGATTGATTGATTGTAAAAGAGTTAAAGGCAAAGTTAAATTCGGCGGTACTTGAGCCCAGAGCGCAGTGAGTCGGATCGAATCCCGCAAGGTATCAAACTAAAGTAATGACAACCTCATCATTTCATTGACTGCAGTCAGGTACGATATGTTTAAGGAGCTTATTGCTGCAGTCACCGCGAAAATAACTTTCGTATTGAAGAAACTTGTGTTCTTTAGGCATAGTGACAACAGATCCAAATAAACCCTTGTTATTGAAGCTTGATTGGAGGCGCAATGGCCCAGTGGTTAGGGCAGCGGACTCGCGGTCATAGGATCGCGGTTTCGATTCCCAGACCGGGCGTTGTGAGCGAAAACACCTAAAGCTGTACGAGGCTCCGGCAGGGGATGGTAGCGAACAACAATCCTATCTGCATTTCATTCAGACTTGTGCACTGGTAGCACGGGGCTTGGAATTTTCCAGCTTTAAACTGCGTGTTGTTCTTCTCAGCCCACCACCTCCTGTGGCAGGCGCACAATATTTCCAGGGTTCTGTATTTTCTGAGAGACTTCTGTGCCACCTGCATAGCCAGCAAGGGTAGCTGTCTGAGCAATTAAGGATGTCTGAGACGGCCACTATGAATAGCAGTGACCTTAAGACAGTGCCCTGTAGAACACCATTCCAGTGTCCGTGTTTCTTTGGAGGTGGCTCTATTGGGTACCACGACCTGACTTCTATCTTTTAGAAATTCGTATAACCGCTCTCCAAGTTTTCTGACTATGCCATTTAGACACACACACACACACACACACACACACACACACACACACGATTCTTGAGTTAAGAATATCCACAACTTCAGGAAAAAAACTATTCAGCAGTCACCAAATAAAATAAGTGCTAAATGAAAGTGAAAGTTATGTCTTAAACTCAATGATTATCATGGTGGCCCCCTACCACACCACCAAAAAAGAAGATAAAGCAAAAGACAGATTGGTCGATTCTGGAAGTGTCCTTATTATAGTTCTACTTGATCAGAGTTGACTTGGAGTCAAACAGCAACACCAGCACTACCATAATCTGCAGCAGCAGTGCTCTGCAAATATAATGTCCTTCACAGCTGACGCAGTTAACTGAATGTCATATAAAAGCCTGGTTAACACATTAAAAATATCTTCCTTAGTGGCTACATATACATAACTTATGTATATGGATTGTTTCTGTAGCGCTCCCCCGTCGCGTGCCCCAATAGCTCAGAGGTTTAGAGCACTGGTCTCGTAAACCAGGGGTCGTGAGTTCGAATCTCACTTGGGGCAGCGCCTAACTTTGTTCTAATTTTTAAAAATAAACATAGGTTTTAAAGTGAAGATTAGTTAGCATAGGTAATGATACTATGATGCACTTGTTAATTATTTTGCTTATCTATTTCCCTGGACAGTTACTTTATTGATTGATTGATTGTAAAAGAGTTAAAGGCAAAGTTAAATTCGGCGGTACTTGAGCCCAGAGCGCAGTGAGTCGGATCGAATCCCGCAAGGTATCAAACTAAAGTAATGACAACCTCATCATTTCATTGACTGCAGTCAGGTACGATATGTTTAAGGAGCTTATTGCTGCAGTCACCGCGAAAATAACTTTCGTATTGAAGAAACTTGTGTTATTTAGGCATAGTGATAACAGATCCAAATAAACCCTTGTTATTGAAGCTTGAGTGGAGGCGCAATGGCCCAGTGGTTAGGGCAGCGGACTCGCGGTCATAGGATCGCTGTTTCGATTCCCAGACCGGGCGTTGTGAGCGAAAACACCTAAAGCTGTACGAGGCTGCGGCAGGGGATGGTAGCGAACAACAATCCTATCTGCATTTCATTCAGACTTGTGCGCTGGTAGCACGGGGCTTGGAATTTTCCAGCATTAAACTGCGTGTTGTTCTTCTCAGCCCACCACCTCCTGTGGCAGGCGCACAATATTTCCAGGGTTCTGTATTTTCTGAGAGACTTCTGTGTCACCTGCATAGCCAGCAAGGGTAGTTGTCTGTGCAATTAAGGATGTCTGAGACGGCCACTATGAATAGCAGTGACCTTAAGACAGTGCCCTGTAGAACACCATTCCAGTGTCCGTGTTTCTTTGGAGGTGGCTCTATTGGCTACCACTACCTGACTTCTATCTTTTAGAAGTTCGTATAACCACTCTCCAAGTTTTCTGACTATGCCATTTAGATGCACACACACACACACACACACACACACACAGACACACACACACACACACACACACACACACACACACACACACACACACACGATTCTTGAGTTAAGAATATCCACAACTTCAGGAAAAAAACTATTCAGCAGTCACCAAATAAAATAAGTGCTAAATGAAAGTGAAAGTTATGTCTTAAACTCAATGATTATCATGGTGGCCCCCTACCACACCACCAAAAAAGAAGATAAAGCAAAAGACAGATTGGTCGATTCTGGAAGTGTCCTTATTATAGTTCTACTGGATCAGAGTTGATTTGGAGTCAAACAGCAACACCAACACTACCACAATCTTCAGCAGCAGTGCTCTGCAAATATAATGTCCTTCACAGCTGACGCAGTTAACTGAATGTCATATAAAAGCCTGGTTAACACATTAACAATATCTTCCTTAGTGGCTAACTTACGTATATGGATTGTTTCTGTAGCGCTCCACTATCGCGTGCCTCAGTAGCTCAGAGGTTTAGAGCACTGGTCTCGTAAACCAGGGGTCGTGAGTTCGAATCTCACTTGGGGCAGCGCCTATCTTTGTTCTTTTTTAAAAAAATAAACATAGGTTTTAAAGAGAAGATTAGTTAGCATAGGTAATGATACTATGATGCACTTGTTAATTATTTTGCTTATCTATTTCCCTGGACAGGTACTTTATTGATTGATTGATTGTAAAAGAGTTAAAGGCAAAGTTAAATTCGGCGGTATTTGAGCCCAGAGCGCAGTGAGTCGGATCGAATCCCGCAAGGTATCAAACTAAAGTAATGACAACCTCATCATTTCATTGACTGCAGTCAGGTACGATATGTTTAAGGAGCTTATTGCTGCAGTCACCGCGAAAATAACTTTCGTATTGAAGAAACTTGTGTTCTTTAGGCATAGTGACAACAGATCCAAATAAACCCTTGTTATTGAAGCTTGATTGGAGGCGCAATGGCCCAGTGGTTAGGGCAGCGGACTCGCGGTCATAGGATCGCGGTTTCGATTCCCAAACCGGTCGTTGTGAGCGAAAACACCTAAAGCTGTACGAGGCTCCGGCAGAGGATGGTAGCGAACAACAATCCTATCTGCATTTCATTCAGACTTGTGCGCTGGTAGCACGGGGCTTGGAATTTTCCAGCATTAAACTGCGTGTTGTTCTTCTCAGCCCACCACCTCCTGTGGCAGGCGCACAATATTTCCAGGGTTCTGTATTTTCTGAGAGACTTCTGTGCCACCTGCATAGCCAGCAAGGGTAGCTGTCTGAGCAATTAAGGATGTCTGAGACGGCCACTATGAATAGCAGTGACCTTAAGACAGTGCCCTGTAGAACACCATTCCAGTGTGCGTGTTTCTTTGGAGGTGGCTCTATTGGGTACCACTACCTGACTTCTATCTTTTAGAAATTCGTATAACCACTCTCCAAGTTTTCTGACTATGCCATTTAGACACACACACACACACACACACACACACACACACACACACACACACACACACACACACAGACACACACACACACACACACACACACACACACACACACACACACACACACACACACACACACACACACGATTCTTGAGTTAAGAATATCCACAACTTCAGGAAAAAAACTATTCAGCAGTCACCAAATAAAATAAGTGCTAAATGAAAGTGAAAGTGATGTCTT
Organism: Octopus bimaculoides; assembly: GCF_046866305.1. Taxonomy (NCBI): domain Eukaryota; kingdom Metazoa; phylum Mollusca; class Cephalopoda; order Octopoda; family Octopodidae; genus Octopus; species Octopus bimaculoides. The sequence goes on from NC_142931.1 coordinate 129,778,013, forward strand.
AAACTCAATGATTATCATGGTGGCCCCCTACCACACCACCAAAAGAGAAGATAAAACAAGAGACAGATTGGTCGATTCTGGAAGTGTCCTTATTATAGTTCTACTTGATCAGAGTTGTCTTGGAGTCAAACAGCAACACCAACACTACCACAATCTGCAGCAGCAGTGCTCTGCAAATATAATGTCCTTCACAGCTGACGCAGTTAACTGAATGTCATATAAAAGCCTGGTTAACACATTAACAATATCTTCCTTAGTGGCTACATATACATAACTTATATATATGGATTGTTTCTGTAGCGTTCCACTTTCGCGTGTCCCAATAGCTCAGAGGTTTAGAGCACTGGTCTCGTAAACCAGGGGTCGTGAGTTCGAATCTCACTTGGGGCAGCGCCTATCTTTGTTTTTTTAAAAAAATAAACATAGGTTTTAAAGTGAAGATCAGTTAGCATAGGTAATGATACTATGATGCACTTGTTAATTATTTTGCTTATCTATTTCCCTGGACAGGTACTTTATTGATTGATTGATTGTAAAAGAGTTAAAGGCAAAGTTAAATTCGGCGGTACTTGAGCCCAGAGCGCAGTGAGTCGGATCGAATCCCGCAAGGTATCAAACTAAAGTAATGAGAACCTCATCATTTCATTGACTGCAGTCAGGTACGATATGTTTAAGGAGCTTATTGCTGCAGTCACCGCGAAAATAACATTCGTATTGAAGAAACTTGTGTTCTTTAGGCATAGTGACAACAGATCCAAATAAACCCTTGTTATTGAAGCTTGAGTGGAGGCGCAATGGCCCAGTGGTTAGGGCAGCGGACTTGCGGTCATAGGTTCGCGGTTTCGATTCCCAGACCGGGCGTTGTGAGCGAAAACACCTAAAGCTGTACGAGGCTCCGGCAGGGGATGGTAGCGAACAACAATCCTATCTGCATTTCATTCAGACCTGTGCGCTGGTAGCACGGGGCTTGGAATTTTCCAGCATTAAACTGCGTGTTGTTCTTCTCAGCCCACCACCTCCTGTGGCAGGCGCACAATATTTCCAGGGTTCTGTATTTTCTGAGAGACTTCTGTGTCACCTGCATAGCCAGCAAGGGTAGCTGTCTGAGCAATTAAGGATGTCTGAGACGGCCACTATGAATAGCAGTGACCTTAAGACTTGCCCTGTAGAACACCATTCCAGTGTCCGTGTTTCTTTGGAGGTGGCTCTATTGGCTACCACTACCTGACTTCTATCTTTTAGAAATTCGTATAACCACTCTCCAAGTTTTCTGACTATGCCATTTAGACACACACACACACACACACACACACACACACACACACACACACACACACACACACACACACACACACACACACACACACACACACACACACACACACACACACACACACACACACACACACACACACACACACACACACACACACACACACACACACGATTCTTGAGTTAAGAATATCCACAACTTCAGGAAAAAAACTATTCAGCAGTCACCAAATAAAATAAGTGCTAAATGAAAGTGAAAGTGATGTCTTAAACTCAATGATTATCATGGTGCCCCCCCTACCCCACCACCAAAAAGAAGATAAAGTAAGAGACAGATTGGTCGATTCTGGAAGTGTCCTTATTATAGTTCTACTTGATCAGAGTTGACTTGGAGTCAAACAGCAACACCAACACTACCACAATCTTCAGCAGCAGTGCTCTGCAAATATAATGTCCTTCACAGCTGACGCAGTTAACTGAATGTCATATAAAAGCCTGGTTAACACATTAACAATATCTTCCTTAGTGGCTAACTTACGTATATGGATTGTTTCTGTAGCGCTCCACTATCGCGTGCCCCAATAGCTCAGAGGTTTAGAGCACTGGTCTCGTAAACCAGGGGTCGTGAGTTCGAATCTCACTTGGGGCAGCGCCTATCTTTGTCCTTTTTTAAAAAAATAAACATAGGTTTTAAAGAGAAGATTAGTTAGCATAGGTAATGATACTATGATGCACTTGTTAATTATTTTGCTTATCTATTTCCCTGGACAGGTACTTTATTGATTGATTGAATGTAAAAGAGTTAAAGGCAAAGTTAAATTCGGCGGTATTTGAGCCCAGAGCGCAGTGAGTCGGATCGAATCCCGCAAGGTATCAAACTAAAGTAATGACAACCTCATCATTTCATTGACTGCAGTCAGGTACGATATGTTTAAGGAGCTTATTGCTGCAGTCACCGCGAAAATAACTTTCGTATTGAAGAAACTTGTGTTCTTTAGGCATAGTGACAACAGATCCAAATAAACCCTTGTTATTGAAGCTTGATTGGAGGCGCAATGGCCCAGTGGTTAGGGCAGCGGACTCGCGGTCATAGGATCGCGGTTTCGATTCCCAAACCGGTCGTTGTGAGCGAAAACACCCAAAGCTGTACGAGGCTCCGGCAGAGGATGGTAGCGAACAACAATCCTATCTGCATTTCATTCAGACTTGTGCGCTGGTAGCACGGGGCTTGGAATTTTCCAGCATTAAACTGCGTGTTGTTCTTCTCAGCCCACCACCTCCTGTGGCAGGCGCACAATATTTCCAGGGTTCTGTATTTTCTGAGAGACTTCTGTGTCACCTGCATAGCCAGCAAGGGTAGCTGTCTGAGCAATTAAGGATGTCTGAGACGGCCACTATGAATAGCAGTGACCTTAAGACTTGCCCTGTAGAACACCATTCCAGTGTCCGTGTTTCTTTGGCGGTGGCTCTATTGGCTACCACTACCTGACTTCTATCTTTTAGAAATTCGTATCACCACTCTCCAAGTTTTCTGACTATGCCATTTAGACACACACACACACACACACACACACACACACACACACACACACACACACACACACACACACACACACACACACAAACACACACACACACACACACACACACACACACACACACGATTCTTGAGTTAAGAATATCCACAACTTCAGGAAAAAAACTATTCAGCAGTCACCAAATAAAATAAGTGCTAAATGAAAGTGAAAGTGATGTCTTAAACTCAATGATTATCATGGTGCCCCCCTACCCCACCACCAAAAGAGAAGATAAAGTAAGAGACAGATTGGTCGATTCTGGAAGTGTCCTTATTATAGTTCTACTTGATCAGAGTTGACTTGGAGTCAAACAGCAACACCAACACTACCACAATCTTCAGCAGCAGTGCTCTGCAAATATAATGTCCTTCACAGCTGACGCAGTTAACTGAATGTCATATAAAAGCCTGGTTAACACATTAACAATATCTTCCTTAGTGGCTAACTTACGTATATGGATTGTTTCTGTAGCGCTCGACTTGCGCGTGCCCCAATAGCTCAGAGGTTTAGAGCACTGGTCTCGTTAACCAGGGGTCGTGAGTTCCAATCTCACTTGGGGCAGCGCCTATCTTTGTTCTTTTTAAAAAAAATAAACATAGGTTTTAAAGAGAAGATTAGTTAGCATAGGTAATGATACTATGATGCACTTGTTAATTATTTTGCTTATCTATTTCCCTGGACAGGTACTTTATTGATTGATTGATTGTAAAAGAGTTAAAGGCAAAGTTAAATTCGGCGGTACTTGAGCCCAGAGCGCAGTGAGTCGGATCGAATCCCGCAAGGTATCAAACTAAAGTAATGACAACCTCATCATTTCATTGACTGCAGTCAGGTACGATATGTTTAAGGAGCTTATTGCTGCAGTCACCGCGAAAATAACTTTCGTATTGAAGAAACTTGTGTTCTTTAGGCATAGTGACAACAGATCCAAATAAACCCTTGTTATTGAAGCTTGATTGGAGGCGCAATGGCCCAGTGGTTAGGGCAGCGGACTCGCGGTCATAGGATCGCGGTTTCGATTCCCAGACCGGGCGTTGTGAGCGAAAACACCTAAAGCTGTACGAGGCTCCGGCAGGGGATGGTAGCGAACAACAATCCTATCTGCATTTCATTCAGACTTGTGCACTGGTAGCACGGGGCTTGGAATTTTCCAGCTTTAAACTGCGTGTTGTTCTTCTCAGCCCACCACCTCCTGTGGCAGGCGCACAATATTTCCAGGGTTCTGTATTTTCTGAGAGACTTCTGTGCCACCTGCATAGCCAGCAAGGGTAGCTGTCTGAGCAATTAAGGATGTCTGAGACGGCCACTATGAATAGCAGTGACCTTAAGACAGTGCCCTGTAGAACACCATTCCAGTGTCCGTGTTTCTTTGGAGGTGGCTCTATTGGGTACCACGACCTGACTTCTATCTTTTAGAAATTCGTATAACCGCTCTCCAAGTTTTCTGACTATGCCATTTAGACACACACACACACACACACACACACACACACACACACACACACACACACACACACACACACACACACACACACACACACACACACGATTCTTGAGTTAAGAATATCCACAACTTCAGGAAAAAAACTATTCAGCAGTCACCAAATAAAATAAGTGCTAAATGAAAGTGAAAGTTATGTCTTAAACTCAATGATTATCATGGTGGCCCCCTACCACACCACCAAAAAAGAAGATAAAGCAAAAGACAGATTGGTCGATTCTGGAAGTGTCCTTATTATAGTTCTACTTGATCAGAGTTGACTTGGAGTCAAACAGCAACACCAACACTACCACAATCTTCAGCAGCAGTGCTCTGCAAATATAATGTCCTTCACAGCTGACGCAGTTAACTGAATGTCATATAAAAGCCTGGTTAACACATTAAAAATATCTTCCTTAGTGGCTACATATACATAACTTATGTATATGGATTGTTTCTGTAGCGCTCCCCCGTCGCGTGCCCCAATAGCTCAGAGGTTTAGAGCACTGGTCTCGTAAACCAGGGGTCGTGAGTTCGAATCTCACTTGGGGCAGCGCCTAACTTTGTTCTAATTTTTAAAAATAAACATAGGTTTTAAAGTGAAGATTAGTTAGCATAGGTAATGATACTATGATGCACTTGTTAATTATTTTGCTTATCTATTTCCCTGGACAGTTACTTTATTGATTGATTGATTGTAAAAGAGTTAAAGGCAAAGTTAAATTCGGCGGTACTTGAGCCCAGAGCGCAGTGAGTCGGATCGAATCCCGCAAGGTATCAAACTAAAGTAATGACAACCTCATCATTTCATTGACTGCAGTCAGGTACGATATGTTTAAGGAGCTTATTACTGCAGTCACCGCGAAAATAACTTTCGTATTGAAGAAACTTGTGTTATTTAGGCATAGTGATAACAGATCCAAATAAACCCTTGTTATTGAAGCTTGAGTGGAGGCGCAATGGCCCAGTGGTTAGGGCAGCGGACTCGCGGTCATAGGATCGCTGTTTCGATTCCCAGACCGGGCGTTGTGAGCGAAAACACCTAAAGCTGTACGAGGCTGCGGCAGGGGATGGTAGCGAACAACAATCCTATCTGCATTTCATTCAGACTTGTGCGCTGGTAGCACGGGGCTTGGAATTTTCCAGCATTAAACTGCGTGTTGTTCTTCTCAGCCCACCACCTCCTGTGGCAGGCGCACAATATTTCCAGGGTTCTGTATTTTCTGAGAGACTTCTGTGTCACCTGCATAGCCAGCAAGGGTAGTTGTCTGTGCAATTAAGGATGTCTGAGACGGCCACTATGAATAGCAGTGACCTTAAGACAGTGCCCTGTAGAACACCATTCCAGTGTCCGTGTTTCTTTGGAGGTGGCTCTATTGGCTACCACTACCTGACTTCTATCTTTTAGAAGTTCGTATAACCACTCTCCAAGTTTTCTGACTATGCCATTTAGATGCACACACACACACACACACACACACACACACACACACACACACACACACACACACACACACACACACACACACACACACACACACACACGATTCTTGAGTTAAGAATATCCACAACTTCAGGAAAAAAACTATTCAGCAGTCACCAAATAAAATAAGTGCTAAATGAAAGTGAAAGTGATGTCTTAAACTCAATGATTATCATGGTGGCCCCCTACCACACCACCAAAAGAGAAGATAAAACAAGAGACAGATTGGTCGATTCTGGAAGTGTCCTTATTATAGTTCTACTTGATCAGAGTTGTCTTGGAGTCAAACAGCAACACCAGCACTACCACAATCTGCAGCAGCAGTGCTCTGCAAATATAATGTCCTTCACAGCTGACGCAGTTAACTGAATGTCATATAAAAGCCTGGTTAACACATTAACAATATCTTCCTTAGTGGCTACATATACATAACTTATATATATGGATTGTTTCTGTAGCGTTCCACTTTCGCGTGTCCCAATAGCTCAGAGGTTTAGAGCACTGGTCTCGTAAACCAGGGGTCGTGAGTTCGAATCTCACTTGGGGCAGCGCCTATCTTTGTTTTTTTAAAAAAATAAACATAGGTTTTAAAGTGAAGATCAGTTAGCATAGGTAATGATACTATGATGCACTTGTTAATTATTTTGCTTATCTATTTCCCTGGACAGTTACTTTATTGATTGATTGATTGTAAAAGAGTTAAAGGCAAAGTTAAATTCGGCGGTACTTGAGCCCAGAGCGCAGTGAGTCGGATCGAATCCCGCAAGGTATCAAACTAAAGTAATGAGAACCTCATCATTTCATTGACTGCAGTCAGGTACGATATGTTTAAGGAGCTTATTGCTGCAGTCACCGCGAAAATAACATTCGTATTGAAGAAACTTGTGTTCTTTAGGCATAGTGACAACAGATCCAAATAAACCCTTGTTATTGAAGCTTGAGTGGAGGCGCAATGGCCCAGTGGTTAGGGCAGCGGACTTGCGGTCATAAGTTCGCGGTTTCGATTCCCAAACCGGTCGTTGTGAGCGAAAACACCTAAAGCTGTACGAGGCTCCGGCAGAGGATGGTAGCGAACAACAATCCTATCTGCATTTCATTCAGACTTGTGCGCTGGTAGCACGGGGCTTGGAATTTTCCAGCATTAAACTGCGTGTTGTTCTTCTCAGCCCACCACCTCCTGTGGCAGGCGCACAATATTTCCAGGGTTCTGTATTTTCTGAGAGACTTCTGTGTCACCTGCATAGCCAGCAAGGGTAGCTGTCTGAGCAATTAAGGATGTCTGAGACGGCCACTATGAATAGCAGTGACCTTAAGACTTGCCCTGTAGAACACCATTCCAGTGTCCGTGTTTCTTTGGCGGTGGCTCTATTGGCTACCACTACCTGACTTCTATCTTTTAGAAATTCGTATCACCACTCTCCAAGTTTTCTGACTATGCCATTTAGACACACACACACACACACACACACACACACACACACACACACACACACACACACACACACACACACACACACACACACACACACACGATTCTTGAGTTAAGAATATCCACAACTTCAGGAAAAAAACTATTCAGCAGTCACCAAATAAAATAAGTGCTAAATGAAAGTGAAAGTGATGTCTTAAACTCAATGATTATCATGGTGCCCCCCTACCCCATCACCAAAAGAGAAGATAAAGTAAGAGACAGATTGGTCGATTCTGGAAGTGTCCTTATTATAGTTCTACTTGATCAGAGTTGACTTGGAGTCAAACAGCAACACCAACACTACCACAATCTTCAGCAGCAGTGCTCTGCAAATATAATGTCCTTCACAGCTGACGCAGTTAACTGAATGTCATATAAAAGCCTGGTTAACACATTAACAATATCTTCCTTAGTGGCTAACTTACGTATATGGATTGTTTCTGTAGCGCTCGACTAGCGCGTGCCCCAATAGCTCAGAGGTTTAGAGCACTGGTCACGTAAACCAGGGGTCGTGAGTTCGAATCTCACTTGGGGCAGCGCCTATCTTTGTTCTTTTTTTAAAAAATAAACATAGGTTTTAAAGAGAAGATTAGTTAGCATAGGTAATGATACTATGATGCACTTGTTAATTATTTTGCTTATCTATTTCCCTGGACAGGTACTTTATTGATTGATTGATTGTAAAAGAGTTAAAGGCAAAGTTAAATTCGGCGGTACTTGAGCCCAGAGCGCAGTGAGTCGGATCGAATCCCGCAAGGTATCAAACTAAAGTAATGACGACCTCATCATTTCATTGACTGCAGTCAGGTACGATATGTTTAAGGAGCTTATTGCTGCAGTCACCGCGAAAATAGCTTTCGTATTGAAGAAACTTGTGTTCTTTAGGCATAGTGACAACAGATCCAAATAAACCCTTGTTATTGAAGCTTGATTGGAGGCGCAATGGCCCAGTGGTTAGGGCAGCGGACTCGCGGTCATAGGATCGCGGTTTCGATTCCCAGACCGGGCGTTGTGAGCGAAAACACCTAAAGCTGTACGAGGCTCCGGCAGGGGATGGTAGCGAACAACAATCCTATCTGCATTTCATTCAGACTTGTGCACTGGTAGCACGGGGCTTGGAATTTTCCAGCATTAAACTGCGTGTTGTTCTTCTCAGCCCACCACCTCCTGTGGCAGGCGCACAATATTTCCAGGGTTCTGTATTTTCTGAGAGACTTCTGTGCCACCTGCATAGCCAGCAAGGGTAGCTGTCTGAGCAATTAAGGATGTCTGAGACGGCCACTATGAATAGCAGTGACCTTAAGACAGTGCCCTGTAGAACACCATTCCAGTGTGCGTGTTTCTTTGGAGGTGGCTCTATTGGGTACCACTACCTGACTTCTATCTTTTAGAAATTCGTATAACCACTCTCCAAGTTTTCTGACTATGCCATTTAGACACACACACACACACACACACACACACACACACACACACACACACACACACACACACACACACACACACATAATACATACACATATATGTGTGTGTGTGTGTGAATGTGTGCATACATGCATACGCACTCTCTTTCACACACACAGACGCATACACAGACACACACACAGACACACACACAGACACACAGACACAACACACACACACACACACACACACACACACACACACACACACACACACACACACACACACACACACACACACACACGATTTTTCAGTTAAGAATATCCACAACTTCAGGAAAAAACTATTCAGCAGTCACCAAATAAAATAAGTGCTAAATGAAAGTGAAAGTGATGTCTTAAACTCAATGATTATCATGGTGCCCCCCTACCCCACCACCAAAAAGAAGATAAAGCAAAAGACAGATTGGTCGATTCTGGAAGTGTCCTTATTATAGTTCTACTTGATCAGAGTTGACTTGGAGTCAAACAGCAACACCAGCACTACCACAATCTGCAGCAGCAGTGCTCTGCAAATATAATGTCCTTCACAGCTGACGCAGTTAACTGAATGTCATATAAAAGCCTGGTTAACACATTAACAATATCTTCCTTAGTGGCTACATATACATAACTTATGTATATGGATTGTTTCTGTGGCGTCTCAGCATCGCGTGCCCCAATAGCTCAGAGGTTTAGAGCACTGGTCTCGTAAACCAGGGGTCGTGAGTTCGAATCTCACTTGGGGCAGTCTCCGTTTTTTCTCTTTTATAAAGGAAAATCATATAGGATTTAAAAGGGAATTATTCAGCATAATTAATGATACCATTGTGCACTTGTTAATTATTTTACCTATCTATTCTCCTAGATTAGTACTTTATTGATTGACTGTGAAAGGGTTAAAGACTAAGTTAAACTCGCAGTATTTAAGCTCAAACCCGCAATGTATTCAAACCGATGTAATAACGACTCTGCCGTTTCATTTCCTGAAGTCTGTCTGTCTGTCTGTCTGTCTGTCTGTCTATCTGCCTGTCTGTTCCTTTTTCTTAATCCTTACCTCTTTCTCTCATGACTTCACTTCGATTTTCTCATTGACTCTTAATTGTTATGAATGATGTCATAAACATCGCTATGTTTTTATATCTCCCTCTTTCCATCCCTTCTCTCTTTCAAGAGTTAGAGCTCCTCATAAAAATTTGCTAACGCCTGAAGCAAAAGAATCATGGACAATAGATTAAAAAGAGAGAGAGAGAGGGAGGAAAAAAATAGACAATAACGTCTTTTTCTATCTACCCTTGTATGACTTTTCTATGACTTTATGACTTTACTTTCTTCATTTCTCCCCACCTCTCTCTCTCTCTCTCTCTCTCTCTCTCTCTCTCTCTCTCTCTCTCTCTCTCTCTCTCTCTCTCTCTCTCTCTCTCAGCGGTTGGTGCTCTTCATAAAAAATTTCCAGTGTCGTTGGAGGTTTTGCAGCCAACCAGAAATTATAATTCAGCGGTCACTAATATTATTTTCCGTTATTTCGGAATGGGAGAAAATTCCGGATGTGTTTTGATCTTAGTAAGATCTCATCAGCGAATCAAACTTCTTTTGAGATAGTTAGAACGCTGTACATCTTACATTAGTTGGACGAGAAGAATAGATGGGAGAATGAATAATTAAAAAGATCAACTTATTTAAACATTAATGATCTAAGAATAGCTTACATACATACATACATACGTACATACATAGGATAACCCCGAGGACAAAGAAATAAGAACCCACAGTATGGTGGAAACCATATTCACTCATAATAAAAAGAAATACTGGTGGTATGTCCCAGTGAAAACCTCAATAAAAGTAAAGACAACAGACCTGATATAATGATTTGGGATAGAGAAAAGAAACTGTGTACAGTTGTGGAAATCAGCTGCCCAGCGGATGTTAACATAAAGCTGAAGATCAGTGAAAAAGAGAATACCCACGCTGAACTATTGAGAAATCTGTAGTTACTCTATCCAGATTACAAGTTCAAGCTTAAGCCTGTAATTATTGGGGCACTGGGGTATGTTAACACACTATCTAAATACCAATCTTGAGAAATTAGGCTGCACAAAAGCAGAAAGGAGAAAGCTGTTTCGAAGACTACGGATCCAAGCCATCACTGGAACCGTAAAAATCTGTAAAACTTTCAAGAAGTTTATCATTTGAGTATGCATGAGTACGTTCAGATATGCAAGTATATGCATGAGAAGACATACATAAAACGGAACATACAAATCTGCATACATACATACATACATACATACATTCATACCCTGTTGTTGATGTTGAAATTACAATGAAAGAGCTTTGGATCTAGGTTAGAAACCAGCTCTTTCTCTATTGGAAAGAAATATTGAGATAAAACTGATTAGCAGCTGTCCTAAAATGTCGTCACGGTACTACCTCCCTATGCGGCACGATGTTGTTGCTAAAACAATTTACAATGCCATCTGCAAAAAGACTGTCCTGAAATAAACTTAGAAAATCCCTTGGTTATGGAATACATTCATAAACACCAACTCAAAGAATACTGGTGGAATATTCCCATCATAATTTCTGTCAAATGTAAACATAACAGGCCGGATATTGTTGTTTGGGACAGAGGGGCAAAGGTACGTACCATCTTAGAGGTCAGCTGCCCTGATGATATACATATCTCTTTGAAAATCAAAGAAAAAGAGGATATCTATGGACAATTGCTTCGAAATCTTCAGCTTCTATATCCAGACTACGAATTCATGTCCATACCAATAATAATTGGAGCGCTAGGTTTTATTAGTAAATGCTTAAAGGAGAATCTGGATAAACTGGAAAGTTCAGAAAGAGAAATCGACCGGTTAATTAGTACATTACAAGTACAATCTGTGAGTGGGACAGTAAAAATATGCAAGACTTTTCTCAAGTTCTAAATGTGAATTCGTCTTGAGTTAACTACATCCCAAAGATGGAGCCTTGTATTTTTGTTGGAAGATTTATAAAAATTAGAAAATAGAAGAGACACATCCATCCATCCATCCATCCATCCATCCATCCATCCATCCATCCATACATACAAACAAACAAAAATACCCTGTTGTTGATGTTGAAACTTCAATGAAGGAGCCTTGAATCTAGGTTAGAAACCGGCTCTTTCTCTGTTGGCAAGAAATCTTAAAATAAGACTGAGCAATGACATACATACATACATACATACATACATACATATCTGTAAATTATGTACAGGTGGGCTTTGTATACCTTTTATCGTTTATCATCCACTTGTTCCAGTCATTACAATGTGGCCATGCTGGGGCATCGGCCTTGAAAGAGTTAGTCGAACAGATCGATCCTAAAACTTATTTGTTTTAAAGACTGGTACTTATTTTATAGTTATGTTTTGCTGAACCTCTAAGTTACGGGGATGCAAACAAACCAGGCGGTGGTGGGGTACAAGTATAACTACACACACACACACACACACACACACACACACACACGTTAAAACAGATATTGTATTTCGGGACGGTCATTTTTTTTTGCCAAATAAACACACGCACTATATATTTGTTCTTCATTCGTTTATGTTACTGTTTTTTATTTTATCTCATGTCCATTTTTCGGAAATCTTTCGTCACACATCTGTGACCTCTTCAGCAACACTTTTCGTTTTCGTGTGTGCTCTTGCTTCACTTACTCCAGAAGGCGTAGAAGGAGGGAGAGAGAGAAGTACATAGCGATGTTTATGACATCATTCCAGAATGGAGTAAGTGGAACAAGAGCACACACGAAAACGAAAAGTATCGTTGAAGAAGTCACAGATGTGTGAAAAAAGATTTCCCGACAATGGACATGTGTTAAAATAAGAATAGTAATAAACGAGTGAAGAACAAATATATAATGTGTGTATGTTTATTTGGCAAAAAAAAAAGACCGTCCCGAAATATAACAATATATATGTGTGTGTGTGTGTGTGTGTATACATACATACATACATACATACATACATATATACATGTCTATATGAGAGAGAGAGAGAAAGAGGGAGAAAGTCCAAAAGTAATTGTGAGTAAGAAGGTGATAGGTGTAGCTACGAAGAAAAGAAAGTTGCGTCCCTTGTTTTGATAACTTTATACAGAGGGCGATATCAACATCCGATATTTCCACGTGCTGGTACCAAGATGGTGTTCGAACAAGAAGAACATCGACCAACTTCTTTTAAACAGCAAAACAAACAACATAAACGTGGAAAACATAGAGGAAAGCGCGAACTGGATCGCATGTCCCAAGGTGTGTATATTGCAGTGTTATAATTGATTTATTAATGTGTTTAACTTGTGTATATCGCTGATATATTATGGGTCTTCCTACAATCTCTCGTAGTTTCTCTGCTATGAAGCATTAATCTCTTTTGCATATTCATTCACTATCTCTTACATACATGCATACATACATAGCGTCTTCCCTATGGACAGAATTTCACATGCACTCTATCTCTATTTCACTCTACTTTTGAACACCTGGTTTTATTTACTATCTGACGTCATGCTATCTCGATCTGTTAGAAGACGTTGCTATATCTTCCATAACAGGAACTCCACCATCTTATAAAAACGGGCCCATTTTTACACTGTCTTAAAAATGAGTATTCCACATGCACGCCTACCTCTATTGTGGTTCCTAAGATGAATCAGTGTGATACAAAATGTGAGAAATTTGAACCTTACAGGTACAATCCATCCAATGGGCTTCTGTACAGGTTCCGTCTGTCTAGTTTCACTTAATAGGCATGGATCGACTCGATTTATCTTCTTGTTTCACTTATTGGACTGCGATCATGCCAGGACACCCCCTGAAAAGATTTAATCGAACAAATCGACACCTGTTCTTATTTTTAAAGTCTGGTACTTATTCTATCGGTCTCTTTTACCGAACTGCTAAGTTACATGGATGTAAACAAACCAGCACTGTCAGGGTGTGGGGGAACAAGCACAAACACGCACATATACGACGGGTTTCCACACTTTCTCCATCTACCAAATGTACAAGTCATTGGTCAGTCCGGAACTATAGTAGAAACCACTTACCCATGACGCCGTTCAGTGGAACTGAACTGGAAATCGTTTGGTTGCAAAGCAAACTTAACCACACAGTTATGCTTGCGCTTATAGCTATGGTAAAGATTTTTGTCCAAGTTGCCATGTACTGCAAATTGGGATAGAACCCAAATCCTCATGATTGCAGAATGAGCTTCTTGATCACTCTGCCGTGCCTGTGTTCACAGTCTTAAATAGACAAAAAGATGAGATGATTATTATAGCGTAACCTTTGATCAGCGCTCTCATGGAATTATAAACAACAGTAAGCACTTGTGTCATTATTCTACTCTCACCAAAACACCTTATAAGAATTGTAAATCGATTCCTGTACTTTGTTTTATCGAGGGACAAAAGGTGAAATTGATCTCCCCAGAATTGGAACCTAGAACGTAAAGTGACATAATTGAATATCAAACATTTGCCCAACTTTTAGGTGAAGTAGAACCTTCATTGATTTATTTTTAAAAGATTATGTCCCTTGGATTAATTCAAATCAAATTTAAATAAATAAGCATTACATTTGATAGAGTAATCTGAATGCTAAAGGGTTAAAGGGACTTGTGAAACATTTCTATAAATTTTGAACAGCTTCAGAAATTTTGTCAATCTGAAAATTATACATTTTTCTCAGGACGTGTCAGTGTTAAAAATATCTCAAAACGGCATAAACTAGAAATACGAAGAGCTGAACGAAGGAAAAAGGTAAGTTTCATCTGTAAGCATAATCATTAGCAGCACTTTTATTATTATATTTCCAACTAAAACATATCTACTATTTGTTTTGGTTAAGTTTTTTAATAATTGATGCAGTTGAAACATTTTTGCAAGAGACTTCCAGTTTCATTCAGACTGTAGGATTGCCATGTTGTGTTTGTTGGCAAACAGACTTTACTGTATGGTACTGTTACTACGACATATTTCTCGCTCAGAAATTTAAAACTAGTTGTTTTATGTATTTATATTTTTATAAACATGTATAATGGACAGTTTTGTTCTTTAAATATTTGAATCTAAAAAAATAATTTCATAATTCCAACTTGTTTTATTTTCTTTATGAAGGCTTTCCATACTCGTAAAAACAAACGAGAAGAAGTTTTGGCCCAAAAACGTAGTCGTGGTGGTGCTGATAGTACTCCACATTTTGTGGTGAGTTTTGAATTAATTATACACTAACTCATAGCTTTGAGATGTTGATGATGTAATTGTTTAGTTTTAGAATGACATTGTAGGGTAGGTGTGAGAAGCCAGATCTAGCCTGTTTGAATATACAACAAGTTGAATATTTAGGCTGGATATGGCCAGTTTAAATGTTAAAGGATTAAATATAAATTATATTGGTGTTTGTCAGTTGAAATCTCATTTTGTGAGATCTAGATCAAGAGCTGAATTTTAATATAGTCACTTTAATAAGGTGATTTCAGGAAAATTGGTATTAACTAGTTTATTAACCTTGGAAATATTTCATACTTTAGTGTGGGTCTGCATAGTACATAAAGAGTAGTTAAAGCTGTTCTGCGGCTAAACAATAACAACAACAACATTGAGCTTTGAAATAAATTTTAATTTATTTCTTTATTTTAGGTGATTCTTCCACTGCATAAAAGTCTTAACTCCCAAAAGGTTCTGGATTTGTTGATTAATTGTGATGACACTGCTTGTTCTAAGAAGAATGATCTGGATATAACACATTTAGGGTAAGTTGAGTTTTTCGATTTGGTTTTGAAGTTGCCTCTAACATAAGTTGGTGATTGTGATTAAGAAGCTTGTTTTGTAACCATGTTTGGTTCAGTCCTACTGCTTGGCTGTACTTGTTTCAATGATTGGACCGTGGCCATGCTGGATCACTTCCTTGAAGGGTTTTGTCAAACAAATTCTCGTACTTATTCTATTGGTCTCTTTTGCCAAACCAGTAAGTTGCTGTAACTCCAGGTTGACCAAAGTCATGTGATTGAATTTGGTAGAAGGGATCTGTGTAGAAGCCTGTCATATATAAATGTGTGTATCATTGTTCCCCACTGTTGCTTGACAACCAGTGTAGGTTTGTTTATGTCCCTGCAACTTACTGGTTTGGCAAAAGAGACCAATAGAATAAGTACGAGAATTTGTTTGACAAAACCCTTCAAGAAAGTGACCCAGCATGGCCACAGTCCAATCACTGAAGGTTCAATTACTGAAACAAGTACAAAATAAAAGATATATTAAAAAGAATTTTCCTAACATAATTTGATATTGTTTCTGGAATAAAATTATTACTATGATAGTTTACCATTGACTATATAATATCAACTCATTAATTAACCTTTCTATTTTTTTAATATCAACAATCATTATTTTAAAATTTTGAATGTTTTTATTTTCATTTTTTTTTAATTGTAATTCTCAGAATTCCTCGACTAAAGCAGAGAGTATCGTTTTATATCCCTGAATATGGTAACCAGTATGCATTACTTGATGCTGTTAAAATAGCCGACTCAGTACTTGCTGTTCTCTCTCCAACGGAAGAAATCGATGAATATGGCAGTCATTGTTTGTCCCTTTTGTTTGGTCAAGGATTGCCTTCAATTATCTTTATTGTTCAGGTCAGTTCAGCTATTTTGATACATTTTGTTTTTTACTCTAGGAGAATATATTTGTTGAACACTAAACTTGGCTTGTGAAGACCTGTTGGGGTGAGCAAAAGCGAAATCGTGTTGGCACCTGTTCCAGTAGAGCACTAAGAGCATCATCTGAGCGTGATCGTTGCCAGAGCACCAGCTGTCTGGCTACCGTGCTGGTGGCATGTAAATAACACCATTTGAGCGTGATCGTTACCAACGTCGCCTTCCTGGCACTTGTGCCAGTGGCACGTGAAAAGACATTCGAGCGAGATCATTGCCAGTACCACTGGACTGGCTCCTGTCCAGGTGGCACGTAAAATACACCATTTCGAGTGTGGCCGTTGCCAGTACCGCCTGACTGGCCTTTGTGCTGGCGGCACGTAAAAGCACCCACTACACTCTTGGAGTGGTTGGTGTTAGGAAGGGCATCCAGCTGTAGAAACTCTGCCAAATCAGATTGGAGCCTGGTGTAGCCACCTGGTCTACCAGTCCTCAGTCAAATCGTCCAACCCATGCTAGCATGGAAAGCGGACGTTAAACGATGATGATGATAATTGTTGTTGTTAGCTTAAAAAATTACATCATAGTATGATTATAGTAATGGTGACAATGGTGATGAAGAAGCGATCGTTTTATTATATTTCATGTCCTGGTACCAACCTGGGTATTTTTACATCCATGTGTGTGCTGTGAACCCAGTGTAAATGACAGATGAGGGTTCTACAACTTCTTGCTGAACAACCTACACAGGTTATTTGTTTATAGTGATCAGATTTTTGTGCTGTTCCATAGCTCACCACCTCCATCAAATTGACATCTGTACAGGTGCATGATGTGCCATATATCAGACGCTAAAGTGATTGCAGGGTAACTTGGAATAAAGTGCTTTACTCAACAACACAATGCACTGCCCTGTCCAGGAATTGAAACTAAGATTGCCTCCATACAAACACACACACACACACACACATAACCAGAAATACACCATAATGATCAGAGATCAAAACAATGTATACTAGAACTGTGACATAATGTAAAGTTATTACCTTAATCTACTGAATGATATTTAAGGACTATATATATGATTCATGGTGAAAATTAAATTTCTGTGGTATTTTGCTTTCAATTTGGAAACAGAATCTATTCTATGTAATTCTTAGTATTTTTGTTTTTATCACATTAGGACTTCCGCAGTATTCCTCAGAAGAAGCAAAGTGATACAAGAAAATTTATACAAAAATGCATTGATAAATGGTAAGAATTTTGTTTAACTTATCTGAATATTATATTACTCAAATGTAGTTTTTACCAAAATGAATTTCAGTTATGAAAAGGTATGTATAAATATTTTGCTGGTAATTATTGAAACTTAGAGTAAGGTGGTCATAATTTAGCAGTGACGAGCCAGTTTTGTGTAAAATACTGAAGTTTGGATGGAGACAAGTGGTTATTAATCAAGAATTTGTCTTCCAGGCTTCCTGATGCTAAGTTCCATTCCTTAGATAACAACCAGGATGGCTTAGTTGTTCTGCGACAAATAGCCAACCACAAACTACGGTCTATAAAATACAGAGAAAACCGTCCGCATCTCTTAGCTGAAAGTGTTGTGTATGAATTAAACTCTGAATTGGTGAGTATCCTTATATACATATTACTATATACACTATTATTGTTATAAATATATATTATATTATATGTGTGTGTGTGTGTATAATATACCAGTGTCACACAAATTGGCACCTGTACTGGTGGCATGTAAACACACCCTGGTGTTAAGCAAATGGCACCCATTACACTCTCGGAGTGGTTGGCGTCAGGAAGGGCATCCAGCCATAGAAAACCATGCCAAATCAGACTGGGGTCTGGTGCAGCCTTCCAGCGTGCCCAGCCCAGTCAAACTGTCCAACCCATGCCAACATGGACAACAGACATTAAATGATGATGATGATAATATAGAATAGTAAGAATTTTATAAACTTTCAAGAGAATGTGAAATATTTGTTTTTTTTTGGAACAATGCTTCTTGAAGTACATCACATATTCTTTATAGCTGTATGGGAAGTGTTAAGAAATGTATATACACATACACACACTCTCATCATTATTATATGCATCTGTGCCCATATGTAGAAATATTTGATTTAATGTGTGTGATTTGAGGGAAATTTAGCTGTTATTTTCATTGAGTTTAATAGATGTGCAGAGATTACATCTTTGGCTTGCTGTTTGCTTACAAATGTTCTAATTTTTATATGAGGGGGATTTTGACTCTTGTAGTGGCTAAAATGTAAGTCTTGTAACAGATAGTATATTTTTATTGTGTGGCTGTTGTTACTCTGAGACTTACAGTAAAGTTGGTGAAACTCTTGTCATGGTGAAGTTGTTTTAAACGAAGAGACTATTCTTGTAATAAAGAAGGCAGCAAGCTGGCAGAATCATTAGCACATTGAACAAAATGCTTAGCAGCATTTCTTCTGTCTTTACATTCTTAGTTCAAATTCTGCTGAGGTTGACTTTATTTTCCATCCCTTTTGGGGACAATAAATACCAGATGAATATTGGAGTCAAGGAAATCGACTTACCCCTCCCCCGAAATTGCTGGCCTTGTGCCAAAATTTGCAACCAATATTCTTGTAGATTAGTAAAGTATGTTTTGATTCTATTGCATTACTGTAACTATATTTTAATTATGTCTTTATCTTTAGGAAGATGCTGGGACATTGAAACTGTCTGGATTTTTAAGAGGCCGCTCTCTTAATGTGAACCATTTAGTGCATCTCCCTGGCTGGGGCGACTTCCAAATGCTGCAGATTGATTCTCCAAATGATCCCTATCCTCTCTATCCTAAAGTTACGAGGACCAACAAACAGGTTTGCATAGTTTTCTTGTTCATTGGTTATTATCACACTGACATCTTTGACATATAGTCATATATCACTAAGATTCACTTTTGCATTATAGTTATGTTGCTTTGTGTGAAGTCTTTAGTTTGTTCTTTGTTATTACATATGTGCAATAAGATCACCATGGAAACAACTGTTTATATCCAAACATTGAAAAAGATGTTTATCCTTCTGTGTATGTATGTTGTCATTTTCTGAAGCTTGCAGACCTATAAACTTTTGTTAAGTTTATATTTCTTAAATTCCTATTTCTAACTGATTGTGATAATAAGAAGCTTATTGTATACAGTGCTTAGGTGCATTATAACTCATAGGAAAGTGGCAAAAGAGCAGACAGAAGGCAGCAGTAAGTGAAGACAATAAAACATACATGCATATTACATAGAATAAAGCACAGAAAGTTAGGGAAATGAACAGTAAAAGAGTCATAGAGAGTAAAAGCCCACCTTAGGTATGACAGGAGTAGTGTTGTTAAATTTCAGAAAGAATGGAAATCTTGAAGGATAAGTGTCCTGATGGCTAACAATCAAGAGCTGAATTATACAGAAATAACACTAAACATACACAGCATGATAAACTGTTTTAGCATTTGGATATTTACATATTCAAGTTATTAAACATATGTCTAGTTTTTGATAGCATTCTACTTGTGTTACTCTCTCCTCTACATGCTCTCTGAACTACCATAAAACACTGATCAAATAATTGTCTAAAAATTATATGTATTTTGGTATTGGAGAGATTTCTGGTGTTGAAACTTGATGTTTTGACTGGAAAAACAGGAGCAGGGTATAAATTTTAAGCAAGTCTCTAGTTTACATTAAAATTGTGTTGGTGGTTCTGTTTATTTGTTGGTTATATTTATTATTAGCATTTCTCATTTTTAGGGATTAGAACCAATGGAGAGTAATATAGAAGCTGATGCTCGAATTTTGGACAAAGCGGAGGACAGCAAACAGACAAGTCTTGAAAGTGAAGTGGTTCCTGATCCAATGGAAGGAGAACAGACTTGGCCAACAGAGGAAGAGATGGCATTGGCAGAAGGTAAAATTCTTATGACTAGTCTTATATGTATCTTTGTATACATACTTAATTTGCTCAGTTGTTTTCTTCAAAGTTTTGCCCTGTATTTTTTCTAAATTTAACACCATACATTATATACAAACACTGAGGATAACTATTAATATATATACATACATACCAATGAAAAGAACAAGAATACAAACAAAATTCTTTAACACATCTTCAATGACTTGTTACAATTGTTTCTGTACCAACTCTATTTGCAATGTCAGTTTATGCAAAAATTCTAAACTGGCATTGCAAATAGAGTTGGTACAGAAACAATTGTAATGCATTGTTCAAAATGTGTTAAAGAATTTTTTGTATTCTTCTTTTCATTGGATTATTTACTCTTTGCCAAACCCATTTTATGGTATTGTTGTGAAACTTGGATTTTCTACATCTAAAGAATTCTGGCTTTGGCCTGAAACCCAACAGTGTTGATAACCCAGTATTCGGGTCATGTACTTCTCTGGAAATACCCTAACTTCACACCCTACCTAACCCTCATCATCATCATCATCATCGTCGTCGTTTAATGTCTGCTTTCCATGCTGACATGGGTTGGATGATTTGACTGAGGGCTGGCAACACAGAAGGCTACATGTATATATACGTATACACATACATGTGTCTGTGTGTACTCTTTGTTTTAACATCACATGATGGTTGTAAATGAGCATCATTGTCATACAAGTGATGTTTGTTTCCAGTCTTCTGTGGAAAACGTCTGATGATGGGTAAATATCACCTTGTTTGGAAATAAGTGAGGGAAGTGGATTAAAGATGATAAGAAGGCAGGTCTTGACTATTTTACCACGAACTAGTATAGCTCTTTGGTGACAGCCACTTCTCTAGTGTTTGGGAATATGTGGTATATTCTTAAACAACTGTCCACTATGCTGGCATTCCACCTTCTCATCATATTTTTGTTAGTGTCCAGCCATTATTCTCTCAAATGGATTTTGGTAGAATTGATAAGAGTAGCAAGCTACACCTCTTTGTGTCCCAGCAGAATTAATTTTGCCTTCTACCCTCTGTGGGGGTTGATGAAGTAGATGTAAATTAAGAACAGGGTTCAATGAAATCAATTTGCTTCCTCTTACCCCTAAAGTTTGATGCTGTGTTCCTATTTGAGAAATTATTATTGTTACCTTGCCTTTTTGAGTCCAAACTGCATATGAGATTATTTTAGCTTTTTATCTCTCTCATCATGATGAAATTAATTCTACTAATCTACTGGGATCAATGTGCATGACTTCTCTTGTCAGAACAAATTATTCAGATTACCCTTTTTATTCTTTTCTTTTTGTAGCTGAAAGCAAGAAAATCAAGAGGGTTCCGAAAGGCACATCTGCATATCAGTCCGCTTGGATCCTAGAAAGTGATGATGAACTGAACAAAGAAGATAAAAGTGAAGATGAGGGTGATGATGATGAGGATGATGACTATGATGATGAAGATGAATACATGGAAGCCGTAATTATGTCTTTTTTTCTATGTTGTAAAGTAGGTTCCTCCTACTGGTGTGATGTGTGACTGCCGTTGTACTGTAGTTGCTGTTTATGCTAGTAGCCACAATAGTTACTTGTCATCGGATACTGTTATATCTCTTTGTACCAGAATAGTAATACATTAACTTCTTCTGTCTTACTATCGCTGATAGCTCCACAAGACACTGACTAGAACTGTTGACTCAACTCTTCAACTCTTGACCCTCTCTTGATGACCAGCTACTGGTCTATTTATAATGGATATCTCCTACCACTTTTTACCAGAGAGGTTATATAGTTTTACTATACAACAGTTTGTCTAGGAATTGGATTGTCAGCTGCCAGTTTTAAGACTATGTGGTTAAAAAGCTTGCTTTCCAACTGTGTGATATCTTATTGAGTCCTGCTTGGCGCTTAAAGCAAGTGTCTTCTACTAGAGCCTTGGGCCAACAAAAAGACTTGTGAGTGGATGTAATCGATGGAAACTGAAAGAAGCCCATTATATATACAGGGTGTGATGGGTGTATATATATATATATATATATATATATATATATATATATATATGTATTTTCACTGTCATACAAGCAATATTGTTTATTTCCAGTCTTCCATGGGAGAAAGAAATGTTTCTTTACTTCGAAACAGGTGAGTGTTGGTGACAGAAAGAGCATTTGACTTTAGAAAATCTGCCTCAACAAATTCCATCTGACTTGTGAAAGCATGGGAATGTGGATATTAAACTGATGATAATGAGTGTAGGGTGTGCTGTAAGGGGTTTGGTCATTATTTCTAACAAGTTGAGTGACCACATAGTAGTTCCCTTGTTGGTTTTTATTTTTAGTATAATATCAAGTATCAGCTGTCTTTAATTTTTTTTATTGATGTCAATCGTGTTGTTTTGTAGATGGAAGATCTGGAGAGCAGTTCAGAAGACGAGTTTGTCTCAGATGAAGGAGAGGAAACCTATGAAGAGGTAAGGACTTTGTATTATTGTATATGGTTGTGTGGTTTGCTTCCTGACCACATATTTCTGGGTTCAGTCCCACTGTGAGGTACCTTGGGCAAGTGGGTTCTACTCTATCCTTGAGCCAACCAAAGCCTTGTGAGTGGATTGGTAGACAGAAACTGAAAGAAGTGTGTTGCATATATCTATGTTTATGTGTGTGTATTTGTGTCTCCTTGGTTTGACATCACATAATAGTTATTTAAGAATGAGTGTCAGGGCATTGCATTTGTGGATGATATTTTTCAGTTGTACTCATTGTCTTCATGTCTTGATCTATTTCATTAAGACTGAGCATAGAGAAGATAAATTATCATCATCCTTTAACAGCCGTTTCCCATGCTGGCATGAATTGGACTAGATGTGTTGTATTTATGAGACAGGTAGTTAAAATGATAATATAAATTGTTTTTATCACCTTTTAGTATTTGTTCTGTTTTATTATTGATGGAACGTAGGGTGGTGAGCTGACTGAATCATTAGCGTGTCAGACAAAATGCTTAGCAGTATTTCTTCTGGTTTCTTATGTCCGGAGTTCAAATTCTGCTGAGGTTGACTTTGCCTTTCATTCTTTCAGGGGTAAATAAAATACAGTACCAGTTGAGCACTGGAATCAGTGTAATTGACTTTACATCTTCCCAGTAAGATTGCTGGCCATGTTCCCAAATTTTTAAACCTAATTGAAAGAATGTCCATGATGCCATTTTTAACTTCAAAATTTATCCCATTAGCTAAAGTCTTTATATTTTCTATTTCTTGACAGATTGAAGTGAAAGATGAAGATGGTAAATATGATGAAACAATTGATGTAGAAGAAGAAAAAAGAATGTAAGTTTTTTATGTTGCTGTTACATTTTGTAATTCTTCATTGTTAAGCATTGGGCAGTCTGTCTTTGATACTGTTGTTAAAGAAATGATGTGTAATGTTTTGATGGAGTTAAATACTGTGATTGAAACAACAGTTATAAATGACAGACAGGGTCAGTTGTCATACTAAATCATCATCATCGTCGTTTAACGTCCTCTTTCCATGCTAGCATGGGTTGGACGATTTGACTGAGGACTGGCGAACCAGATGGCTACACCAGGCTCCAGTCTGATTTGGCAGAGTTTCTACAGCTGGATGCCCTTCCTAACGCTAACCACTCCGAGAGTGTAGTGGGTGCTTTTACGTGCCCACCGGCACGAAGGCCAGTCAGGAGGTACTGGCAACGGCCACGCTTGAAATGGTGTATTTTACGTACCATCTGCACGGGAGCCAGTCCAGTGGTACTAATACTCATCCCTCCATCAATCCTTTAACTATGACACTAATTCAGGTGCTGTAAATTATACTTTTTGTCCTGCTACCTTGTTACATTGTATCCCAATACTGTCCATTTATCAACTCCTCCTCCCTAACTTACTTCACTCACCTGCACCCTCCTCTACCATTCTGATATTCACTGCGTCCATCTCACTCCCCATCTCTAATCATCCGTCACACTCTAGTGCATTTACCTACCCACCTGAGCACTCTTTCTGTTCTTCTCTCCTTATTCTCTTTCTCATATTTGGTTTTCTTTCACCAGATTGCTGAAGATCAGAGAAGAGAGAGAGAATGAAATATTTCCTGATGAAGTTGACACTCCATTTGATACGTGTGCAAGAACTCGGTTTGCACGGTAAGTAAAACTCTTTCTGTTGTATTTCTATGAAGCCTTTCACCCCTACTGGATGCCCTTCCTATCACCAATCCTTTTAGTTTCCTCTTATGACATACAGGAACACAGTGTGCCTATTGTAAAACCAAGATGCATTTCTCTCAAGGTTATTCTGCTATTAACCATATACATACATGGTCAGTTTATATCATAACTTTTCTTTTTGGCTCACTTACATGTCTCAGTTAATGTAGCTGAGATATCAGGCATTGAAATGATATTTCTGATAGATTGGTGGGGTTTTATGTAGAGACAATTATCTATCATTTGCTTAAGGATGTGAAACTAAGTTATTTGCTTTAAAATAAAAAAAAGAGTGCATTGTATTCACATTAGTTATGCATACATCCTAGTTTCAAGAATTGACATTACAAATGTTAACACTTGTTATTTCTTACGTTTTGTCTTGGAAGACTCATGTTTTTGACATCAGCAAAACATTGTCAGTTAAGCCTGAAATTCTTTTTAAAACCAGAAGTATTTAAAGTATTTCCTGTTGTTCTTACTACAGCTCCTGTGTACATCATCAACACACTGCCACTTCTATACCACCACCACAACCTTTACAACATATCACTAACTCCTTACTGACCATGCCACCGTCTACCAAATTTTCCTCAGTAGGTTATGGGCATGACCCTTCTCAGAATCTGTTGAAATGAAATATATTAATTCCTTACTTTTATTACATTTTTTTCTCTAAATAGTTATCGTGGCTTAAATAGTTTCCGAACATCTCCATGGGACCCTAAGGAAAACCTTCCCCTTGATTATGCCAGAATTTTCCAGTTTGGTAATTTCCGGCGAACAAAGAAGAGAGTCTTGAATGAGGAAATTGATGGCGCCATGGTGAGATAATGATTACACACTTCAGGTTTTTATATTACTATAAGAAAATATAATAGTACCCCTCTATGTAGGTCTGTGTGCATATCTTTATGTCTGTCTGTACATCTGTTAATATATTATCTGTATGTGTGACTGTATCATTGTACATGTGAATGGAACGACCTTGTACGTTAGTCGGTTTTTATCTGTTGTATTTCTTACTTAAATGTTTCTCTAATGGCTTCCCATTTATTTATTGTATTTCTTGTTGATGCATTGAAATAAACCTGACTCAGTGAAACCTAAAACAATTTTCTCAACTTTCCAGCCTGGTTGGTTCATAACAGTCCATATAAAAGATGTTCCCAGAGCTTTCATGGGTAAGTTGGTTTGAGGCAGATCATTGATACTTGGCTTGAGATCACTCTGAATTTTATGATACAAACTACCAGTTTTAAAACAATTTAAATTAAAACCTATTAAAGTTTCATTTTAATCTATTTTCCAAAAATAGTTAGTCCACATTACTCAGTAAGGAGCATATAAGACTGGTTTCTTGGTTTATCTGGCATATATCCGCCCTGGATGGAATGCTGGTCTATTGCAGGATTACTCAGTTTTAGCTCTGAGTGAACTGGAACAACATGTTTTGCTCAAGAACACAACACGTTGCTTGATCCAGTAATTCTTTTCGTTTTTACGGCTTGGTATCTTTATATAAAGCAGTTTAAGTGTGGACTAAGTGCATTTTATGCCATTGGCACTAGAGTGGTTGTCCTCAGCATGACTAAAGAGCTTCATTGTAGTTTCCATTCTTTCCTCTTTCTTACCTGTTTCTTAATTTGAAGATCTTTGTTTTTGTGTTTGAAATTTTCTGTTTTTGATCTTTTTAAGAGTCTCACAGACCAGGGCAACCAGTGATCCTGTTTGGTTTGTTACCTCACGAACAGAAAATGACCGTTATGAATTTCATTGTCCAGCGCAAGATTACTTGTGAAGAACCAGTCAAGTCAAAAGAACGACTCATCTTTCAGGCTGGTTTCCGTCGTTTTGTTGCCGCTCCAGTTTTCTCCCAGCACACAACAGGAAACAAATTTAAGGTAAATTAAGAAATAACATTTATTGTTTTAAGTTGTTATTGTGTTGCCTCAGGTCAACCCTGATTGACCAGTCCTATGTCACACAAACAGATGATTGATAAAGTGCACTCCATAGTTCCATATTACCAGTTGTACCAAGTCTCCAATTATCTGGAGATCACATGATATCCACTGATTTGCTGTTTGGATTGGCATGCAATGTAGCAGTTGCATTCTTTCTACTGTTCAGTCTATTGCTTTATACTTGCAAATTATGTTGGTGGTAACTGTGGAGGTGAACAAAGTGAACTCAGAGCTGTGATAATTAATTTGGTACAGATAGACGGTCACTCTTATAATGTTTGTATTTGAGAAAGGTTTGGTGGGGGGAAAAAAAAGAAATATAAAGAGATGTGTAGTGGTTATATGTAGTAAGTACCCGGTGTTGATGTGGCTGCGTGTATATTACAAGAGTTCATATAGAGATGAATAAATTCAAGAACTATATATTTACTACATAGATATTTTATTTACTGGTCGATGATGATACATAATCAAAATGTAGAATCTAGTTGAATGAAGTAATCTATGCAAGAAAGTTCAGATAGAAAATGTAGAAATAACAGCTAAGTGGTGGTTTTCAGTCATGTGGCATAGAGAAATAGACGGACATAGCAATGAGGTGAATGGCTCTAAGACTAATTGACTAAGAAGTGAAGAGCAGGGTTAGCAAGCTGTTTTTATTAATGGAACGCTAGACATTCTAGAAACTTCCAAGAGAAACTCTAAGCTTCTTGAATAATTAAGTATCACATCTCATGGCAGATACTTAGTAAAGGGAGGTTACTCTATAATCCTTCATGCAAGGGAGATAATTCAACTATTTCGCTACCGTTACAAATGTGTTTGTGGAAAGTTATTCAACCTATTTTGCTGATAAGTATTGATTAACAACAATTGCATCTGAATTAGAATGATGTTGACAAAGCAGGAGTTATCTCATCATTTTCTGTGATATTGTATTTGAATAGTCACAAGAATTCTCACCGTTTTCTGTTAGCAAGATTCAGTCCCATAAAATAAGAAAAATAAAGCAATGGAAATTTAATCTATGGGGAGGTCACAGCTTGAAGCCCAAGATATTTTCTTATTAATCTCTTCATTCCTAGTAAATTCTGGTGTTGACTTTTTTTTACAGTTTGAAAGATTTTTATCCCACAAAACTGCAACTGTTGCCACAATGTTTGCTCCTGTAACATTTCCACCTGCTACAGTTTTAGTTTTTAAACAGTCTTCATCGGGTGAGTAGAACTAATTAAATTTTTTCTATCATTTAACACAGTGGTTCTCAACCATTTTTTCATGTGGGGCCCCTTTGATTCTTGTTCTATTTTGTTGGGCCCCCATAGTTATTCGATGTTTAAAAATCCTATTATTATTTTTTTAATTAAATATTATTAGTAATTGTATAAAAAATTGTTTAAATATTTTATGTATTATAGGCGCAGGAGTGGCTGTGTGGTAAGTAGCTGGCTTACCAACCACATGGTTCCGGGTTCAGTCCCACTGCGTGGCACCTTCGGCAAGTGTCTTCTACTATAGCCTTGGGCCGACCAAAGCCTTGTGAATGGATTTGGTAGACGGAAACTGAAAGAAGTCCGTCGTATATATATATATATATGTGTGTGTGTTTGTGTGTCTGTGTTTGTCCCCCCACCATCGCTTGACAACCGACGTTGGTGTGTTTACGTCCCCGTAACTTAGTGGTTCGGTAAAAAGAGACCCATAGAATAAGTACTAGGCTTACAAAGAATAAGTCCTGGGGTCAATTTGCTCGACTAAAGGCGGTGCTCCAGCATGGCTGCAGTCAAATGACTGAAACAAGTAAAAAAAAAAAAGAGTAAAAGAGTATAGAAATATAACCAATTTATTGCACATAAATTTTAACAGCAAAATCTTTTATGGACCCCAGTTGAGAACTACTAATTTAGCAGCACCCTGCTTCTTAGCAGTACTTTACTAAATATGCTCTTAATTGGATCATATTTCCTCCTCTGAACAAAAGTGTGTTGTTTACTGTACTGTGTACTCCAGAACATCACCTACATTTAGTTTATTGGGAACACTAGAATTATAAAGCACATATACCATACTAAGTACCTCAGAATATTACATTGCCAATATTTACTGTACCATGTATCTCAGGAAATTACCAAAATCTACTATGTTGTGCATTTTTATACGTGCAGGCATGGCTGTATGGTTAAGAAGCTTGTTCCCCATCCACATCCATGCAGTCCTAGGTTCAGTCCCACTGTGTGGAATTTTGGGCAAGTGTCTTCTACTATGGCCCTGGGCCAACCAAAACCTTGAGTAGATTTGATATTGTGTATTCAAGTATTGGGCTGAGTAATTAATAGGATACCACCATGATGGGACAGTGGAAGATGTTCTTCCCGCCAAATTTACTGTATTGTTGAGCTCCCTACAGTTATTATATGTATATCTGTTCAAATTGCTTTTTAAATACTATAAAACAAAACATCCTTTCCTAAAGCTGAAAAATAATGGTGGTTTGGTTCAGTTGGGTTTTGATGGTTTGCTTCTATTGTTGGTGCTTTTGTAAGAGATCAGTGTTTGAGGGTGTCTACAATTGGGAAATAATACTTCAGATTGATGTGAGAGGAAAATTATGGAGCAGAAGATATATTGCTGATGGCCAATAGAGACTCAATGGTTAGTTGATTAAGACAATAATAGATTATGGTTTGGTGTGATTAAATAGTTAAGGTTAATATAATAGGTAGAAACATCAAACCTTTTAGTTTAGAATGAACAAAATGTGTTGAATCAGTCATTTATAATTTATTAAAATAAGAGAGACAGAAATTAATAAAGCTAAGCAGTTACTTCTGTCATCATACCTGTTGTTGATATGTAATCTCAGCTGTACCAACATGATGACAATCAGTGTAATGTTTGTGACTGTTACAGCTAGTACACAAGCTATATCTGGCTTCATGATATTTACTGGGGACTTCACATTTTAAATTTTTTTAGAGATTGATTGAATAAGTACCAAACTTGAAAAAGTAAGCACTGGGGTTGATTCGTTCAACTAACATTCTTCGCAGTGGTGCCTCAGCATGGCCACAGTCTAATGATTGAAACAAATAAAAGATAAAGTCAGAGGCCACAATGTCAATTAGTTTTTGTAATATCTTGGTGAGATATAGATGTTAATACATAATATATCCAGTTTCGTCTATTTTTCTGTCTAGTTAGCAGTGAAGCTGTTCTTTCTATCTGAAGTTGTGTAATCTTATGAGGAGACTGTCTTGATAGCTTTAGTCATCTCTTAAAATTTTTTTTAGCTAGGACTATCAGATTTTCATTTGGTGAATTTCTGTGGTGTCTGCAGAGTGTTCTTGCTTGATAACTCCTTTGATTTTTGAAAATTTCAGGAGAAACTTTGTTTCATTGTTATTCCTACCATCCAGAACATTCTGTAGACGAATCAATCAAAAGTAGAATATCAAAGTAAAGCAAAATCCTTCTTATTTTCTAGGTGATCATGATTTGATAGCTACAGGGACAGTAATGTCAGCCGATCCTAACCGAATTGTTACCAAACGTATTGTACTTAGTGGGCATCCATTCAAGATAAACAAAAAGGCAGCTGTGGTCCGCTACATGTTCTTTAACAGAGGTAAGGTTTCAAGTTGTTTTTAATTTGTCATCGTCATCAAACGTCCATTTTCCATGCTGGCACGGGGTTAGGCAGTTTGACAGAAGCTGATCAACTGAAGGGCTGTTCAGGCTCTGTCTGTTTTGGCATGTATTTTTGAAGAGTTTTAAACTTTACTATCTCAAAAGTGTGTGTCAGCATGTAACATTGTCTAAGTACGTTCTGTGTGTGTGTGTGTGTGTTATGTATTTTATGGGAATATATGTAGTGTTTGTGTGTGGCAGTGTAAGTGTGTGAGTGTGTGTTGTATTGGTGTTGATTGTGTTAGTGTTCTGTGTGTGATGTATTGTACGAGAATGTGTGTGGCGTTTTCTGAGTATTTGTATGTGAGTGTGGATAGTGTTTGTGTGTTCTGTGCATGTTTTAACTGTTTTACACCAATTTTTCTAACCTAAAATTAATGGGATGGATTTTGCAGCAGATTTCTGTTATTTGGATACGAATTATTGGAAAAAAGTATTTTTAAAGCTGGCTATTTACCTTTCGTACTTCTGACCATAGCACCATATTCTCTCCTAAGGCTTTGGTCAGTCCAGGACTAAAGTAGAAGAATTGTCCAACATGCCATGCAATGGGACTGAACCCAAAACCACGTGGTTGTGAAACCAACTTCAACCTCACAAACAGGCTTACATTTCAAACTCATACAGAGTAATTTCCCTTATCATAAAACTTGTGGAACTTGGGCAACATTTACCCTCAGAAGTGTTCTAAGATGATTTCTTGATATTTTTTTTCCCCTTCCATCTCTTGTCGGATTCAGTTTCTTTTGCGTATGCCTTTGTATATGCGTGCAATTATATATATATATATATATATATATATGCTTCTGTGTGTGGATGTGTGATTAAGTAGGTTGCTTGATCAAGTTTCTGCTCACATAGCTTTGCGTAGATCAAAACCTTTATAAGTGGAAACTACATGGAAGTCTATTGGTGTGTTCTTGGTTATGGTTGGGAGATCTAATTCATTGTCTAGTTTAACACCATCATATGACACTTGGGTTCCTTCACAGGAGTTTACATTGTTGTAAGCATTTGAACAAAGTTTCCAATTTGAGGTTAACTTCTTTCTTATAAGTTTTAGAAACCCTGAAGAGGGTCACAGATGCTGGCCTGTCTCCGAATTAAACCATTACACACACACTCTAACCATTTTGGTAGATTATCAATCAACATATCTTTGGTTGAAAAATTGTTGGCAAATACATTCACTGCAAACATGAAACCTATGTTCCTAGCATTTTGACTTCCCTGTCAAGAATTTTGTTTCTGCCTCCCAGTCTCAAATACTTGCATTTTCAGTCCATTATTATTCTTAATGTGTGGTTCAAAATATTGGGCTCAACTACACTGCATGGTACCTTTAGCAAGTGTCTTCTACAATAATCCTGGGCTGACCAATGCCTTTTGAGGATATTTGGAAGACAGAAATTGAATGAAGCCCCCCCCCCCCCATCTCTCATATATATATATGCATGCATGCATAAATCTGCCTCAATTCCATCTGCCCTTTGCAAAATGATGAGATATATGTATATCTCTAAATAATCCTTTTTCTTTTTTTCTTTTTAGGATATATTTTATTACTAACCATCCAGACATTTATTAAATGTTTTCTTTTTACAGAGGATGTTAACTGGTTTAAACCTGTTGAGCTGAAATCAAAATGGGGTCGCAGAGGTCACATAAAAGAAGCTTTAGGTGAGTTCTTGGAAATTGCTTTTCTATATTATATTTTTCGCTGGATATAAGAACCTGTCTCTCTCCTACTTACTGTATCTGACAGTGTTCTATCTACTCTGTCCTACTGATTTTTATTGTCTCAACTGTCTCTTTCATTTATCCTGCTTTTTTACTTATCTATCTTACTTTCTACATAGTGTTCTATCTCATGTCTCTCTATCTCCACTTAAATGTGGATAAATATTACCTCTTTGTATTAATTACTACCTCTGTCACTAATTTTTAACATGTTCTTTCTGTCTATTAATAATCAATATTGATCTTGTCTCTGTTCAGGTACACATGGTCACATGAAATGTATATTTGATAACCAGCTGAAATCTCAAGATACAATCCTCTTGAACCTGTACAAAAGAATTTTTCCTAAGTGGACATACAGTCCCCGTGTATTTAACCCTTCTCTAAAAGTTATGGAACAGATTGGTGATGATATGGAAAGCTGAAAATCTTGTTCCATTAAATTATAATTATCACAAAATAAATCATCTAAAGATAACTTGTTACTGGTGTTGTCAATAGCTCTGATTGAGTGGACCTATATGGTCAGTGGCATTTCTCTTTTGACCAGGTTTTCTCTCTCCTCATCGTTTTTGTAGTTTTGCAAGCTGTCTGTTGATCTCACTAGTGCCAATACACACTGTAAAGTGGTTGGAGATAGGAAGGGGACACACCTGTAGAAATCATGCAAACTGGAGCAAAATGCAGCCCGTGCATCCATTAGTTACTGAGACTTTTCGACTCATACCAGCATGGAACACAGGCATTAAAATGATGGATGTCTTAACCATTTAGTATTTAAACTGGCTATGTCTGGCCCAAATATTCTACCAGTTTTACATTCAAACTGGATGTTTCTGTGGCTAAGACATACGGGACTTGGAGGAGGGCTGGTTCCTAGATGTGTGCCGCTGGTGTATAAGCATGTCCCGATGTCACATAGGAGTCTCCCAACTTAGGGGTTACTATAGGCCCATTGTTTCATAGGTGTCCTTGAGAGAGCAAAAGACTAGCTATTCTATTAACAAACAGGAGATAATCATCAACGATTGATTAAACTGCTTCAGTTCTAGGTGACATGTTCATGTCTTGTGGTTCTACATTGCCAGTTATAGAAATCATGCTTAGAAGCCTCGCTAACTATGGCGAAGGTCACCAGAAAGATGGTTAATTGTCTCCAGCACTGAGCTGTTCACTTCCGGTGCTATAGCAACTGATGTCAAGACAGCTTCCTCTGATTTCATTTGAGTGTTAAGCATGAAACAGTGTCAACTTTTCCAATCTTCTCCACTGGGGCGTACTTTATGGTAAAATTGTAGCTAAGAAGTATTGCGATCCAGCATTATAACTGGGTCACTGTATAGACTAATGCATTTCTCTTCTGGAACCAAAATCGCAAGCAGTGGCTTGTGGTCCGTTATTCTCGTCAGCTATCGACCACAGCTTTTAGCTAGTAAGTAGAAACAAAATTCTTGACCAAGGCAAAAAATTTGGGGGTGCGTGGTTTAAGATCAATTTAGCTGTTATTTTTGGCACATCTCACGACCATCTCAGTGACTAAAAAAAAAAAAAAAAGCGAGTGAACACATTTTGTTGTTTTAAATAGTACATTACAAATGAAATAATTTTCAAAATAACCTTATAGCACAAACTTAAAAGATTTGGTAAAATCTCTAGTTTAACACTCAGTCACAAAAGTGTAATATGTATAAAACAATGTGTAGTAAACAAATATGAAAGAATGTGCGCCGACGAAAACCCAACTTTAACAATTATAAAAAAAGAATTGCGCCAACGAACAGGGGTGGGGACTCGGAAAATTCACATCGGCAATTTTCCGAGTCCTCTCCCCCCACCCCTATTCGTCAGCGCGCATTTTTTTTTCATATTCGTTTACTACGCTGTTTTACACCTATTGCACTATTTTTTTTTTCATTTTTGTGACCAGGCGTAGGAGTGGCTGTGTGGTAAGTAGCTTGCTTACGAACCACATGGTTCCGGTTTCAGTCCCACTGCGTGGCACCTTGGGCAAGTGAGCCTCGGGCCGACCAAAGCCATGTGAGTGGATTTGGTAGACAGAAACTGAAAGAAGCCCGTCGTATATATATATATATATGTTTGTGTGTGTGTTTGACTACCGATGCTGGTGTGTTTACGTCCCCGTAATCTAGCGGTTCGGCAAAAGACACCGATAGAATAAGTACTAGGCTTATAAAGAATAAGTCCTTGGGTCGATTTGCTCGACTAAGGGCAGTGCTCCAGCATGGTCACAGTCAAATGACTGAAACAAGTAAAAGAGTAGATGTTAAAGAGATTAACCAAAGGTTTATCCAAAAGCAAATTAGAACATTACATATTAAATATTGAAAAAAAACACAAACATCTTGTTCACCAGTTCATTGAAAAAAAGTTTGAAATGTATTAGAGTAATTTCTGGAACAAATTGTCATTAGACCACATGAGGCTTCGGCAATTACCGAACGGATGCTTCTTTTTTTGAGTTCGTAAGTTTTGGTATTTTGTTACACAGACGGATATAATTTTTGCTTTTGGACATTTGTAGTCATTTTAATTGAACCTGCTTGGCGGTGGAAGTTTTTTTCTTTGACTATACAAGTTCACCCCTTCGCGAGCGAATTTTCAATCTTAATTTGTGTATTGTTTTCGGAGTTTTAACACTCAATTGTTTATTTTCGATCATGGCCTCCAGCTTTGGAGAGGATAACCCCCACCCCAAGTCGAGGAGCACGAAGAAACGTTTTCTCTCCCCCTTTGTGAACAAAACGAAAGCAATGAAATTAAAAAAAAAAATACTACCAATGCCACCACAATTAGCAACACTAGTGAAACACATGGAAAACCCGGAGAACACAAGAACAATAAAAGCTACAGTTGCGGCTTCGCATCCGCTGCAAAATTTTACCAAGAAACACTAAACGTAAGTGTCAAGGATTTAAAAAAGTTCAACAATCTAATACAAAGAAATGGCATAAATGTATTATTAACCCTGTCTTACGAAATTACACAACACACAGCACAAAAACGGTCATCTACAAAACTGTCCCTAAAATGCAGAAAAATAGAGCTATCAAAAAAACAAATAGAGAAGTGTTTACACCCAATTTAGAATAGAATCACGTACTCCCGCGATCGACTGATTCTAGTCTCGAACGATTGATTGTTGAGTATTTTGTTGAAGGCTTCTGTCCAGTTACGTGTACGTTGAACTGTTGAAATTGTTAAAATTATTGTTAATTTGTTGCTGTTTACCAAAAACACACAGCTTATGCAGCAGGCGTGTGGGTTTTTGTTGTATTTTCCCCTCGTTTGAGAAGGATAACCATATGCCTGAAATAGCCGTAGAGGAAGGACGAGCAGGAAGCCAAGGAAGCTACGCGTCGGTAGCTGGAAAACAGAACATGACGAAGACAGTACAACAGTTAGAAATGAGAGAAGTTGCTATCCCACCATGATAAATTATGTGAATGCATGCAATTTACAGACAGGGGGGGGGGGGGGTAGAGAGTAAAATTGACTCCTCCGGAGGATTTAATCGGAGATGCGAAAAGAACAGTATTTTATAGGACTATATTTGTCCGGAAAAAAGATTGAAATGGCTCCAGAAGAGACCATTGAAAAATGTTTAGACTCAATTAGAAGACATCTACTACATCCGAGGTAGGAAATAGGATACAGTGGAGGTAAGATTTGCCTCTGGAGAGGTGGCAGTTAAGCACTCCACTGTACCAGTAAGAACTGAAGAATGGCTGCCCCTGCCAATCTACCTGGGGAAACGAGTCTCTAGGGTGAGGATTGGCAGGATTCCGCCAGAAATAAGAGAAGTATGGATTGCGGCAGTTGTACTCTCTGGAAGCAATGAGGACCCATTGGTTGTGCAGGCAACCCGGGCACAGCAATTGAATTGGTAGGGTTACTGCCTAGAATTAATTGTCCAGGCCACCCAAGCGGACCTAAACGAGCTCCCAGAAATTGAGTTACCGGAAGACAAAAAATTAACAGTGACAGAAGGGAGACCGCCCACCTGCTATGGCTGCAGCCAGAAGGGGCACATAAAAAAGAAGTGCCCCCAAAACGAACAAGAACAGAAGAAAGCAGTGGAGATCCTGACCGAGATCGGGAGTACAGCGAAGGTAGCAGAAAGGACCCAGGATGCAACAGAGATGGAACAAACAGACCAAGATGCCGAGGAGGACTACATACAAGTAACAAGAGAAAGAGAAAATCACGTACGTAGCAAGGGGGAAGAAATTAGGCACTGTGGAAGTGAGATTCACCTCAGAAAACGAAGCCAAACAACATTCCACATTACCACTAAAGACAGAAAAAGAAAATGGTGCTCCTGCCGACCTACCTCGGTCGGCGAGTCTCAAAAATTTGGGAAATACCTCCAGATTTTGACATTTCTTGGGTAGTGGCAATTGACATTGGAGGAAAAAATTGAAATTCTACAAATAAACAAGCTACACCAACAAAATTGGAGGGGTGAAGGACTGAAGCTTTTATTTCAAGCAGACCAGCAAACGCTCGAAAAAATTCCAGACCTTATCCAATTATCAGAAGGTGCAAAATTGCGTGTATCAGTGGAGATAGGTAAACCGAGGACAACAGGACCACCTCAAAGCCTTTTGCCCGCAGAGATCAGACTGGAAACGCTCCCTTCCATCAAAAATAGTAGCACAACACCAACAGATGCAAACTACATTAGAAGCAATGTCATCACCACCTAAAACAACGACTACACAAATTACAGAAAATACAAAAATAACAGCAGAGAAAACAGAAACAACACCACCATCACTAATGGAAGTGATACCAATCTCAGCTACAGGACTGAATACGAAAATAACTACTAAAAATACAACAAACAACAACAGCACCAAAAGAAAAAAAGTAACACCAATAGACATCAACCCAACAGATTTACCCCTCCCCGAGTCTGACTCGGACATCTGCAAAGAAACGAATAAAGGAGAGTGGAAAGAAGTTCTAAAAGGGAAGAAAACGAAAAACAGACAACCTCAGCAACATAGACACGCTCATACAACCACAACACTACTGCCAGCACTGCATACAAAGCCGAAACCACCATCGAAAACCATATCAAACCTCACGGCAGTAAACACAAACAATGCACAACTTAATTACATACAAGAACACACCGACCGCACTCCAAACAATTATCTTTGAACAGCACCACACATACAGACCCTCAGCATTTCAAATAACATGTTCATTGACACAAAGGAAAATTACCTCAATGCAGTGGGCAAATTTCAGAAAACCATAATTAAAACTAACAATCTGATCGTAGAAACACCCACAGCCAGCCAGAGGAGTGAGAAAACCACTCACCCTCCCCCAATCAGAACAGCAAGTATATTTTTCCCCCCATTTCATAACCACACATCATGGTCTTGCTCAAGTTAAGAAGTTTAAAAGTTCGCTGTGGAAACAGAGGCTCTTCCTTAACGACCTCAGGTCACTAGAATTGGATGTCGTAGCCGCTAGCGAAACGAGACTGAACGGGCTGCAAGCTTTCACACTCCGTGTCAGCCGAGAGGAGGCGGTGGAACTGCGGTTTTGTTCCGGTAAGGTCTGGATATAAGTCTTTGTGGATCCCGAAGGCAAGCTGGTCATCCTCGATGTGAACGGCAGTGGTTCGAGATAAACTATACAGGCACAAAACTTGGAGGGGACGAACAAACAGACGTGAAGAAATTCTCCTGATAAGAATATATTCTTGCTTTTAATAGTCCATTGTTTGGGTTAACTTGTAGTAACGCCGTGCGCATGCGTAGAATTAAACAACCAAGCGTTCCCGCTTCTATTCTATCTCTTTTGCGGTCGGCCGACCATGAGCATGGACGTGTCAAGAGTGTCTCTAATACTCCAACCTGGAGACAGTCTCTTTACGTGTTAAGCTGTCTCTCTACATCTTTCGGACTTACACTCGACAGCTCGCTTACAGCTACAGAACAACGTCTCAGCAACTATGCTCATACACAACAGAAGCTGTAACAACAAGAACTAAAGATGTATATATTTACCACCTGAATAAAGTGTTGTTTGAGTTGATAGTCTGGAGTTCAGCGTTCCGTTATATTTCATAATTTTATAGTAGGAAAGCCAGGTATACATCTAATGATGTATAACCCACTTTCTACTAAAAACTCATTTTTCTTTTGGTTAATTTTTGACTTCCAGTGTGATTGTAGTAATGAATGCTCAATCCAAAACATTGATGGTTCAAATTCATACGACCCTGACTTTCCTGACGCTTTATTTCTCTACAGGAAGTGAATAATGAGGGGGGAGGAGAATACAATTCCTATTTTACAATAAGTTTGCACGTATTCCGAATACAAGTGGGAATTAAGCAGGTGATTATTTTGTTTCAGGGATAACTAATCCATATTTGTAATGGGAAATTGCTTTAAAATAGTTCATGCGGTTAATTGCTTATAACGGTATAATATATCAGTTGAGAAAACACAGGCTAAAGTCAGAATTTTGAAAGAAAAAAAAAATCTGAAGTAACTTTTTATAATTTTCCACAAGACTCAAGTTAGGGTCTTTAACTGAAATTTTGCTCATGATATGTAGTTAAATACAAGTAGCAGAATAAAGCCAGTCGAAAGTTCTACTGTTTATTGTTGGTTGGCCAAGAGACTAATGGCTGTGGCTAACTTAGTTGATCAAAATCTATGCGGAATGTGATAACATTAAAGTGCGTGTGTGAAAGTAATCAACAGGAAAAGAAAGAATACTACACGAGGAACAAGTTTTAATAAATGTATAAGTTTAACGCTTTGCGTGTGTGTGTATGTTGTAGTGTAATTAGTATCGCAGTATTCAGGTCTGGGTGGAAAGTTGAGGGATTCTACAATAAGATATGGCAATTTGTGCTTAAAATATTTCAATAGTAATTTATGCAATAACAGTCGTCCTATTAGTTCATTACACTCAAACTGAATGAAGTAACCCGATCCCTATAAAGTATACCTGAATCATTACACGGTGTTTTGGACGTTAATTTACTTATGTTTTTATATTGGTCTGAAATACTTAATTTTCTTAACAACTAATAATGTCCATTGGGAAAATGCTTTGCCTGTGTAATAATAATAATGAAAAAAAAAAGTATGTTTAAAAAACTTAGTTAAACAATCTCAAGTCTGCCCAATAGTATCAAGTGTAAAACGATTCTTTTCAATCGAGATCGATAAATCTTAAATGTTTCTCTTCATCGATTGAACCCTTTGGTTCTGTTCATTGGTTACAGAAACACACCATACATCACAATTACAGGTCCAGCCGGAGACTTCTAACTATTGTTTTCTATTCGCTTTTATTACTCACCCAAATTAACCGATGAATTTTATTTTTACTCAAACAAAGGATTTTCTAATTAGCTCGTTATTGTTCTAAGGAACATCTCTCTGAATGTCATTGCGCTGCTATTGAACTGGAAGTACTAATCCCCTAAATTCTA